>NC_060896.1:17875276-17890276 GCF_014805685.1 Silurus meridionalis | reverse complement strand
GTATATATATATATATATATATATATATATATATATATATATATATATATATATATATATATGTATATGTATATGTGTATGTATGTATAATGTGTATCTTTAAAGCTGCTAATGAACTGGCAATTATAAGTCGAAATTCAGTTCCTAAATGGAGATGTGCAAAAATTATTTTTGCACATTCAACATAAATTGAAGTATACATGAAATTAGACCAGCATGAAAAACTTAATTATATTGAACATAAAAATGGCAAAATGATAAGGCTGCCAACGAATAAAAATAATGATTTCAACATATTGCCAACATATACCATGATGCAATTGACATTAAGAATACATGCCACAAGTACTTACAGTGTTGCAATTTATATTTTTCATAAAACCCTTTCCCAAAACCGTCCAGTCTCTGAGATGTACCACTTTTCATTAAACAACTGCTTTAGAAATATCTTTTGTAGTTATAGTCAGAGACAAAGTGATTTAGCATGAACATGTTATGAGAGTCGGTGAACTGGTTACCAGACAGTTTATTGTGGATACCGCTACCAAGCTTAGCTTAAGGACTGGATCTAAGTATCCCTAATCTATACTTGTGACAACTCTGAAGTTCACTAAAATACCCACTCATTTTCACCACAACAAGGTTTTGATGCATGACACAGACTATTAAACATTCTCAAATATGTCTTTTCTGTTTTCTTAATTAATAGGCGAGAAGAGCAGGACTTGGTGCGTGCACTTAAGTCAAAACAACGTGAGCTTGCAGCTGTGGAATGTGGCAGGAAAGACAGACTCCAGCGCTTTGGAGAGCAAATGCCTGCGTTGTTGGCAGCTATAGAGAAGGCCTACCACAATGGGCAGTTCAAAAAGAAACCTGTTGGTCCACTTGGTAAGACCTACCATACATTTGTATTTTTGCCAATAATTTTGGAAATAAATTATATTTACACTTACAATAGGATGTTACATTTATTTTACTGTTAATTTAAAATCTTCTATTCTATTTCGATTTGGGATTGTATTTCTTGTTATTGACTTTATTTTAAATATAAATATACCTCAATATTACATGCTGGTGGTGTACATTGTCAAAAAGCATGATTAAGGTCTTTATCTTTATCTTTATAACTATTTTGTTATAAAGATCCATGCGGGTCATTGTCAATCTCTATTTTATTTTATTTTTATTTTTTATTATTATTTATTTATTTTTTTTAACCTACATTTTAAGAGGAAACTAGGTTATTTGCAACTGCTGAAAATGTGCCTTATTTATTTCGTTAAAGTAAAAAAAGTTTTGGAGATATTAGTCTATCATTTTTGAGAGACACTTTATATTAATGATATAAATTTACTTTAACCAATAATAATATAATATATATACAAACTTTATAACAAACATATATAACAAATTATAGGCACTTAACTAATACATTCCAACTACATAAACTCTTTCTCTCCTTTGGGACAGTGTCCATTGTAAGAAAAATAAAAATAAAAAAATAAGCACTATACAAATAAAACCAAATTGAATTGTGCATAACTACAGGTGTTAAACTTAATTTTCATTGTAAAATCCTCCCTTTGCATGATTAATAGCTTTATACACTCTTGGCATGACAGTTTCTTCAAACATTTAGACGAAATACTTTGCCATGCCTTTTGTAAAACTTGGAAAAGTTGTTCTTCACTAGTTAAAAATTTCTTTTTGACCTTGTGAGCCAGTTCATCCAAGGGCATTTGTCTGAGATTTTGATGTGGTGACTGGGCGGGCCATATAATGATAGATAACACTTCAGACAACTGTTTGCTCTCTAGAAAACCCTTACAGAGCTTGGACGTATTCTTCAGATGGAAATGCATGGTTCTGAATTGTGGAATGGTAGTTATATGAACTTCTACCTACATGTTTGCCTGTACATTATGTGTAAGGCAGCCTGCTAACATCATCTCTCCTACATAAGGTCTTCTGTTAGAGCCTCATCTATCTTATCTGTCCACAGAACTTTCTTCCAGTCTCTCATTGTCCAGTTTTTTTTTTTTTTTTTTTTTATCTACTTTGTTCCATATAAACAAATATACACGCTTGTGTCTGAAAAATGGTAAAAGACTTGGCATTTCCAACCTTTTGACAGGCACTGAATGTAATTTGAGGTTTTAAATTCATGAAACAATAGATTGTTAAATACATTACTTTGTAAACATTTATTATTTTGCTGATTCATTTTTTTCCAAAGAATCAAACCTAGGTACTTTATCGACATGCAATTCTGCATTTGATAAATATCTGCCTGCTTTTTGTGTATGTCATTTCTATAATTTTTTTTTAATGATTGTTCATTTCATTCTAGGATACTGTATACAGTTGCGAGACCCAGACCTGGCCCTTGCTGTGGAGAGCTGTTTAAAGGGTCTGATGTTGGCTTTCTGTTGTGATAACTACAGTGATGAAAAACTGCTACAAAAGCTCATGATTCAAAACCCTCAAAGACAAAGGCCCCAAATTATTGTCAGTCAGTTCTCTGACATGCCGTATGACATCAGCAGAAGGTAATGATTTTTGCTTTTGATCTAAACAGACTGGATAAAATACTAAATGCCTGATACACTATCTGACTAAAACAGTATCTACACCTTACCATCGAAAATTATTCTCAAATGTAGCAAAATTATTTATATCATTTAAATTCTTTTTAGCAACAATTAACCATGATCATAACCTTTTTTATACTTTATATTGGCCATATAAAACTTTGGGCATTCAGTGCATTTAAAGAGTCATGGGGAACAAGTACACACTCACTCAATATATAAATTTAGCAAATGATAAAGAAAACTTCTACAAACAAATAACATACAAAAGCACAGATTTCAAAATCACCAAACAAAATAATGAAAAAAAAAAAAAAAAACGAGTGGAAAAAATAAGTACATTCCACAATCATTGAAAGTAATTGGCAGGTTTTAATGATAAAATGCACAAGATTATCAAGAAGTGTGACTACGTCTATTAAAGCATATTTTACTAGGTTCGTGTTATTAACCATTTTACAATGAGAAGCATTGGCAACTGTTTGGAAGGCTTTTAATTTTTTCAATTCAGAGAAAACACAAGAACATCATGTGACCAACAGGCTCGAATGCACAATCATGAATGTACAATCAGAAGAAGAAAAACTGCTCTTCTTAGAAGGGTGACATAGAAGAGGCTCTTCTCTAAAAACAATAGTGAATCAGTTTCGCAAAACTGCGTGTGAACAAATCACAGTTTCGGAGTTGCATAATTAGGACTGAACAGACAGAGATGTATATATTTGGCCATCATGTACAGTGTAATGCTTGGCTGAAAACCAAACACTGAGTATTATCCCAAACACAACATACCAGTTAGTACAGGTAAAACTAGTTTCTGTGTGGCTTCATATATTTTCTTTTACATGGCAAGCTATTATTAAATAAAACATTTTTATTGGCATGATCTTGAGATAAAGGAACATTTACATTGATCTCTGATGGCCTATTTATGTCTTTTGATCATTATTTCAGTTGTGTTAGGTAGGCCTTTTTTATAGGTTTTTGTCATCAAATGCAAATCATCTGTGCCAGGTACATGTCTGGTAATTTAAAATTGATATTTAAAATGAATGAATGTGGGGAAAATCAGTGGAATTATTTATTTTTATTTTGTTTGGTTTATTTTCCCCTGCATTATCTGACTTTTGTTTAAATTTCACACACATCAATATATGATTGATAAATGAGACTTATTGCATGTCAGACCTTACAGCAGATATCACGGGTAAAGTTGACTTGTTTATTTACAGAGCCGTCAATCATCCAAAATACCCTTCAGTACTCCAAGTGCTTCATATTGAAAATCCAGTCGTGACTAACTGTCTGATTGACATGAGAGGTATAGAGACCATTCTGCTTATTAAGGTGAGTAAACAAACATACATTTGCCCTTTCTGTTTAGCCCAGTTTCAAGAAACATGTAGCTTGTGTACATTTGTGTGTAGCTTTGAGTTAATATTTTCAGTTTTTTACTGACAGAGCAATAAAGATGCTCGGACAGTGATGCAGGAAGGACGCCCTCCTCCTAACTGTAAAGAAGCATTTACATGTGAAGGAGACCAGGTTTACTATAACCGCTACTACTCTTCAGATCACCAAAGGGCACGGTACCTAAACCATGATGTGGAGCAGGAAATCAGGTTTGTTTTTAAGTTTTAGTTAAAATCATGTCAATAGTCATGAACTGTGTGTAGTTTTTTTTTTTTTCTTCTCAATTTGTATTGTATAATAGAAATTTAGTTAAATATTGAGTAAAAAAGTTTTATTATTAAGAATTAGCAAATATTAAATTAGCTCATATCTAAAGGTTGAAAATGTCTTAAAACATGTTAAATCATCTACATACAACCGTGACCATCTGAATAATGAAGGGAATTTGAGCCCTGTTTGTTAGAACCATCTTTTGGATACATCTGATATTTCTTGGCAAAATTGCACATGGCTGTCAGATTTAAGGGAAAATTGTAGTGAAAACTTTGTGTAGATTCTTAATCAGATTGAGTTTTAAGATTTGACTGGCTTATTTTTGGTTATATTTGGTGTTGCACCACTTCTGGTATGTCCTGTATTTGTCTCCATATACAGTATGTGGAGGTTTAACCTGTTTCAGGGATGTCAGCCTAGACATCTTAGCATCTTTGACACATGTATATGCCCTATAACACTCCAGAATATAAAGAAACCAAACACCATCATGGATCTGACCCATAGTAAGAAGATTCCGACCCACTCAAATGAATATAAACAACAGTTCTTGGATATAAGGCTGCTTTCCACTTCATAAACTCATAAACCCCCCCAAAAAAGATTGACTGAAGAGGACCAAGTGTGTGCCTGCAGCAGTAAGAATTAAACAACGGAGACTTGATAACCGTATCCCTTTACAAAACTCTGTTTTAACATTTTTAATTTACAGCCAAGGCGCGTGACCTGGTAGTAGTGAGCAAATAACAGCACAGAAAAATCCCTACAAACCTTCAAAAAATCTAATCTGAGATTACTCAATGACCGAACATCCTCTGATTGCCAGCATCCTATTAAAAAGTGAATACCTCACACAGGCAAAATTTTAATTACCATTGTTTTATTTTTGCCAGATGACAAGCCATGTGGGACTATATGGCAAAGAGCAGGCAGACATTACAGTTCAAGAAACTCTCAAAATGGGAATCTGAGACTGTAAAATCCTGCTATTAGACCCCAAACCAATATTAAACTTTAACATTTTAACAGAAAGTACAAACTGAAAGCAAACAGAATTCCATTAATAATGCTATTCATCAAATCAACCCTGCTATAAATGAAAGACGATTGCTCAACTTCCCCCAAGACCAAACCATATACACAAGATACATTATTGGGCATTCAAAACGTATACATGATTTCCTACTAAACAGTGAAGAACCCCAACATGCAATCAGTGTAAATTGAAGCAGCTGACACAGCTGAAATACTGTAAGGCCTTATTGCTGTAATGATTTGTTTTAACTTTTCTGGTTTTGCTATGAAAATAGCCATTGATGTGGGCATAGGATTAAAAGAACAATAAACAAACTTTCCAGTATCTAATACATTGAACTTTATCTGTGGAAGGAGGGTCCTGGACAGGGAGATAAGAAAGAACCCAATGTCACTCTAGAAGACCTTGAAAAGTCTTGTGCAGCAAAGGGAAGTACTTTTCAGATGGACAAATGTATCTGTGGCAGTAGATAAAGCAGGCCTTCATGGCAGAGTGGCTAGACGGAAACCACAGTTGAGTAAAAGGATTTTATTTGCAGAAGATTTCCTTTCAACATGTGAAAAAATATTATTTTGTTCTGATGAAAATAGAGCTTGCTTTACTGCCCCAAAAGTCTGGCAAAAAAATGCCATTCACATCAGCATGTTTCACCATGGAATGGAATGGAATGGAATTAGCCAGGTGGTGGTACCATTAGAATAAGAATGGGATAAGTGACCAAAAGTTATTTAAAACACCAGAGTTACTTTAAAACTCTTACAAGAATATTTTGTCTTCATGCTCTGTTATGTTGGGTTTTATTAATAATGAACATAATTACATGACAATCATGTGATTAATCACAATTAAATATTTTAATTCATTGACAGCCCTAAAGCATGTGTGTAAAACATATATATATATATATATATATATATATATATATATATATATATATATATATATATATATATATATATATATATATATATTGTTTATTAATAACCCTCAAATGAAAGACAAGCACATGTAACAAACATCATCCAGATTTTCAGATGTTATCAGACGGCTTACTTTCAGCTATATGCGAAAATCATATCATTTACATACTAAATCATATCATTTACATGTTACAATTAAGTCACAATTATGAGATAGTAAGTCCTAAGTGAGAGTCATAATTATTAGATCCTTTCTGTGATTTTTTTTTTTTTTTGTTTGTTTGTTTTTTCTTCCTCTTTGTGAATGCAATGAGCTTCTGTACTACAGTGACCCCTGCTGGTCAAATTTATTTAGTAGACACTAAATCATCTAAAGTAAATTATATGGTTACATGAATCAAAGATCAAACGAAACATAAATGAGAAATATGTCATACATTTTTTTATTAACATGCTTGTGTGACAGTTAATATAGGTTGATATTTTTCTACAAAAGGTATTATTTCAAATCAAATACAAAGTCTTTATTTCAAATAATTGAAAAGAATACATTTATACAATATTTTTTTTTCTAAATTTTTTTTTTTTATAAATGCCAGACCAGCACTGGCCTCAATGTGCACCATGGTGCCACAAGACAGCTAGGTTGAGGCAAAGGAGACATACTATCTTCAATAGTCTTAGCTGTAATTGTGCATTAACACAAACTTAATTTGAAACACATAATTAATTAATCAAAAGTTATTGAATTAATTTAATATCATACATTAAATGTAATAAAAAATGATGTGCTGGGAAACCCTGTGTCCTGCCATTCATGTGTAGGTTACTTTGACATGTGCCACCTAACAAAACATTGCTGCAGACTGAATCTACCCCTTCATGATAACAGTACAGTGGTACCTCGCTTATAGACCGGCTCGGACATCGACCTTTTCGCTTAGCGAACAGTTTTTCGACCGAAATTTGCGCCCACTGAACGACCAAATGCACGCTTATCGACCTTTTTTTACCCTGACCCACGTGGAGCTTTTTTTTTGTTACTTTTGTAATGTTTTTTTATTATTGTCAGAAATCCACCTGCCACGTCCCCTTCGGCGGCTGTCAAAACCTACGCTTTCCCTGAAGCCCCCGGCTTCAACAATGCACACCTGGGGCTTATTATTCACTCATCCCCAGCTGCTATATAAACCCCTCATTCATCCACTCTCCTTGTCGGTTATTATTGGTATGTGAAGGTGTTTGGTGCATGTTTGTCTGTGTTTTCACTGTCACACGTATTCCTATGCGTTTCTTCCTTTCCGGACTCCACGCTCTCTCTACGGCTGTGCTTTCTTTCCAAAGCACCCCGGATTACCTTTTTCCTCCCGTGCGTTCGCCCGTGGACCTCGCCCCTCCAGGGCATACCACGGATATCTCTCTCTCGTTCGTCGGGATTCTATGGACTGTCGTGTGTGTGTGTGTGTGTGTGTGTGTTTTGTGTTAAACTCTCCGTGTTTTCGTTAAACCAAAGCGAACTGTGCTCCGGCTTTGCCTCCGCTCATTACGCTGCATAACAATTATATACAGTATTATTTATGTACCTGTATTAATACTGCTAAAAACAGGGCAAATATTGTTAATAAATGGGTATCGGTGGAGGTCGGGAACAGATTAATTGGTTTTCCATTATTTCTTATTGGATAATTACATTCGCTCTTCGACCTTTTCGCATTTCGCCCGGTTTTAAGGAACGGATTAAGGTCGATAAGTGGGGTACCACTGTATTTTCTAATGGCAGTGGAGCCTTTCAGGAAGTTAATAGTGGACTGCCACACTGCAAAAATTGTTTGAGTTATTTGAACATTTCAAACATCACAAAGTTCAATGTGGTGACTTCTGGCCTCCAGATTTCTTAGATCTCAGTCTGATTGAGCATCTGTGGTATGTGCTGCACAAACAAGTCTCATCCTTGAAGACCCATCTCCCAACTTACAGGACTTTAAGAATCTACAGCTAATTTCTTGGTGCCAGTTAACTTCAGAGGTCTTATGGAGTCAGTGTCTCGAGGGTCAGAGCTGTTTTGGCAAAACATGGAGAACATATAACTTGATCTGTCCAGTTTCAGTTACCCTGTTCACACGGGGAACCATCCTCATTTGGGTGATATCAAGAAAGTGATCATAGTCTTTAAACAATACAGAACACTGGAGAGTGAGAACTAACATGAGCACTGGAATGTAAGATTATGAGGAATGTCCTTTCTACAGTCTTATACAGTCTTTTGAGATTATGGAACCAGGAGCTACTGAGCAACTCGTAAAATAGCTCAATATTTTGCGATCATCATCGATCCAACAGCAGCTTCTCCATGCCAGAGCCTTAAAACACTGAAACAGGTCCAATGTCCAAACTCCACATGTAGTGGGATCCAATTGGCGCTGGTACGTTTTTCAGGGTTCGGAATGTTTGCTGGGTCGGCATCTACTTCATTAAAGGTCTATAACTTCTGATTTCTTTTTCATTTGTCCAATCTATTTTTTTTTTTTTTTTTTTTTTTTTGGTTTTTAGAAATATACAAGCAGCCTTGCAGACACAGGAGTCACAGTTAAAGATTTTTAAGCAGAGTGTGAAGCAAGTTGAAGATGATCTGCAAAGCAATGAAACACTGATGCAGAGAGCCCTTAATGATGACAGAAAAGTAAAGGTGAAAAATAAAAGCATTTTTACCTAAAACTTGTCAGGTTGCATTATCTGTTTCGGTCATGCTTAGACAATGCATTGCATGTAAAAACATCTTTTATTTATATTTGTGTAATTATTGCATTTCTAGGACCAATGCCGAAAACTCCAGTTGGAGATTAACGACTTGCAGAATGTGGAGGAACCCCATTCAGAGGACATGAAGGCGCTGGTAAGCATTCACAATCATGGTTTAGTCATTTTACTGCTTGCTTCAAATTATGGATTTAATTTACATCTCTAGTGCCTGTCAAAAGAAATCCCCTAATCTTTTATTGTTTTTGAGGGACACATGCATGTCCCTTTTTAATATACAACTCCAATTCTAAAAAAGTTGGGACAATGTGCAAAACCTAAATATAAACAGAACGCAATGATTTGCAAATATCATAAACCCATATTTTATTTACAATGGAATATAGAAAACATCAAATGTTTAAACTGACAAAATGTGCAATTTTAAGGAAAAGAAATAAGGTCATATTGGAATTTGATCGCTGCAACATGTCTGGAAAAAACAAGTGTTAAAAAAAATCTAAAGGTTGGAGAAACATTTTGCAAATAATGATAACAGGTCAGTAAGATGAATGGGTATAAATCAAATATATCTTAGAGGCAGACTCTCGGAAGTAAAGATCGGGCAGAGCTTCACTAATTTGTGAAAGATTGTGTCTACAAATCGTGGAATAATTTCAGAATAATGTTCAACATAAAATTGCTAAATAGTTGAATATCTCATCATTTACAGTGCATAATATCAAGAGGTTCAAAGAACCTGGGAAAATCTTTATGCACAAGGGACAAGGGTGAAAATCAATGTGTCATGCCCGTGATCTTTGGGCCCTCAGGCGGCGCTGCATTTGCAGCAGTCATGATTCTGTAATGGAAATCACTGCATGGGCTAATTAACATCTCCAGAAGTCATGGTGTGTAAACACAGTTTGCTATTTCATCCACAAATTCAGGTTCAATCTTTGTCATGCAGAGAAGAAGGTATACGTGAACGTGATCCAGAAACGCCAGTATCCTTTCCGGGCCAGAAAGGCTTTGCATATTTGAGCAAAACAATGCTTACTGCATCTACTACAATAGCATGACCAGTAGAAGCGTCCAGGTGCTGTACTGGCCTGCCTGAAGTCTAGACCTTTCACCATTTTAAAACTTTTGGCACATCATTAAATGAAAAATACAAAAAAGAACACGCAGAACGGTTGAGCAGCTAGAATCCTGTATCAGACACACATGGGACGACATTTCTTCCCCACAACTTAAGCAATTGGTCTCCTCAGTTCCAAGATGTATGTGGACAGAAGACATGATGCTGTACAATGCTGTACAAAACATTTGACAGTCTCCCAACTTTTTTGGAATTAGAGTTGTATACATAAACAGATGTTTAAAATACATTTTTATTGAAAGATTCTTCCTTAGCATGAAAAACATCTTTACACACATTTGGCATCTGGACAGTTACACTTGCTAAATATGTTCTCCACTAGTTGAATGTAACTATTAGTTATAGACAATTATTAATTCCTAAAATAGAAAGTGCCTCGGTAAATAAATCTTGAAAAAAGTCACAAACTCCACTGTGTCTGGGCAGCACTGCATAAAGAAATTAATTTACAGAAGTAGGATTCTTTTGTGCATTAGCTTAGTTTATGTCTTGTAGAAAATGAAGATAAGACTAGAGGTACAATAATGGTGTTAAAGAAATGTTTTTCCAATTGGTAAGGGTACATGGTGGCCTGCGGTGTATTGGCAACCTGCGGCTGATTCATGGACTATTCCAAGTGGCGCAGTCTTGCGTCTCTATTGTCCATGCTTCATGGCAAACCTACAACATTAAGCTGGACTTACAGACTGCTCATTCTTGCAGTCATTGTGACCTCCAAACATGACTACAACTTCCCAAACCTTACACATGCACCATATTTAAAAAATTATAAACCAAATTACTTGGTATTATTAGATGGACAGCAAAAAGACAAACCTAAACATATATTTTACAACGTTTGATTGACAGAGCGTTTTTTTGTTTTTGTTTTTTTGATTACCTATTTACCCATCTGGTTTAAATCAGTCTAAATGATTGTTTTTGCCTTTAATCCAGTCCTGTTAACTCTGTTTGCTCATTGCATAACAAATAGGCTCAGTGTCTTAAAGCCTGCTTTTTGATTCGGATTTGTCTGCCATGAAGTCATTGATGCCGCAAATGTGCATTCACTTCTGTCTGAGCAATCTTTACAAGACGAGAGGGTATTTGTTTTAATTTCTTTTTATCTCTGGTTTTAGGAAGATGAATTGGAGGACCTGGGTAGCAGAATATCTGTGTGTCACAAGGAGTATGAAAAAGAGCAGCAGTTGATGTTTTCACTTCAAAAAGCATACGAAGAAGCAGAGCTTCTCTACCAACAGCACAGAGATGCCTTACACAGCATGGCTGAGAAGTCGGAACCTATTAAGGTAAAGTTAATTTGAATTTCAGAATCAGATAAATAAATGACACTAAATTACATGTGGAGGTGATGTTCGAAGTTGGTATGTTGTGAACATGCCTACTTTGGGTTCTGTGACTGTAAAGTGAATCATGCGTGTTTGTGAGTATGATTCTTTAGCTGTGTGGTATGACTTTTTCTAAGTGGTTTGTCTGTAATATCTTTATGGTTAGATTTTGCAAATTGATCCTTTGGGGTACATAGGTGATGATGGCTCCAACATGTGACCACATTGCACGCATTTGCACACAAAAGAAACTTAAAATCCTTGTTCCGGAGTTTAATTCTGGACCTGGTGCTACTATGCAGGGATGCAGTTAAGGTTAAAAAAATAAATAAAAGGTAGTGTTTCTTTGGCACCTTAAGTCTGATTGAGATGAACATTTGTGTACTACTGTTGGCTGGTTAACTTCCGAGCATTGCATATATTTGTTAATGATACTGTGTTGAAGACTCTGCAGGTAGTCTGTTTCTTGTATCTTTGTTTCCATGTATCTTTGTGTTTCCAGGAGCTATTGAGTAAGAATGACCAAGAAGTAGAGAAGACAAAGCACCATAAAAAACATTATGAGGAGAAACGTAAAGCTCACATCAACAACTTAGAATCTTTAAAGAAGAAGTTGGAGGAGAAAAAGCAGGAATTGAAGGTATCATGAGATTTAAAGTTGTGTTAATATGCTAAACCCCTTGAATTGAAGCTGAAGGTTTCACTTCATTGTCATCTTGATTGCTTAAATTCCAATCAAAATTTGTTGTGAACAGAGGCAATGAAATGTTTCACTGTCACAAATATCTGTGAACCTGAGAGTGTGTGAGTATATTTCTATGTATATAATATAATAATAAAATTTAAATTTTTAAGTAAGACTGAGGCAGGGAATACTGCTGCTATGGATGAAGTGAATTGAATTAAAACTTGAATATTGGCAGTAATGGGCTAATGTGTAGAAGTCTGCTTAAGCTCATGAAATCCAGTTTCAAAGTGCATTACCATATTAAAACAACATTATCATATCAAATGCTCATATATGCAGTATTTAGGTAGTAACGGTTAGTATGTATTTATAATCACATTAACTGAAAATGTCACTACATTTACACATCCCTCATAAAGCAAACTAATGACCCTGTCTTATGACTTTTTGAAAGGAAAAAAATCTGTGTATGTTTGGAGAGGGCATTTACATATTAGTGTGTAATAGTATAATAATATTTGCTGTTTAAATATTAAATAAAGTTTATCCTCCCCCTACTTCCTCGTACACAAAAAAGAAAATGAACCCACTTCCCAAACGAATATATGTGTGTGCATCACTTCACACCTCAACATCGTTTATCTGTAATAAATGAACATTCGGTGCAACCCAGATGACGATGAGGTTTCTCTCAGGGTTTCTTCCATATGTCATCTCGGGGAGTTTTTGCTTGCCACAGTCCCACCGGCTTGTTCATCAGGACAAACTTACTCTTATAAAGAACATCTTATTCATTATTTATCACCACATCCTCTGTGTAAAGCTGCTAAAGCATGCTTAGGCAAACTGGAAACTCTGAGATCCAGACCTACATGTAAAGCATGGCACAAAAACACACAGCACAGTACATGTAAAATATCCCATTGTGATGGGAACAAGTATGATTTTTTTTAAACTTACGTAATTGTATTTTTTTTTTTGTGACAGGACACTATAAAAAAAGCCTCAGAAATCTGCCTGGAGCGTGTACACGTACAGAAAACCGCAAAAGGACTTGACAACGAGATTATCTATTTAAAATCAAAGATCGATGCACGGCAAGCCCAGCACGGAGACAAAGACACCATCATCAGGTACATGAATGTTATACACTCTGGTGTAAATAACCTGACTCTATTTATTGATTGGTTAGAACATTGTCGAACCTTCAACTTTTGGTCTTAATCTTATTTTGAAGTGGGCTTCAAATCATGGTCCTTTTGCTTTGTGAATCTCTGGCCAGTGAGTCAGTATTTCAGTAAATCTGAGCAGATTCCTTTTACATCTTAAGACAGTATGCTTCAGATCATGAGCAGTTTCTTTCATTCTCCATAATCATCTCTTTCATTTCAACTTTTAATATTTTGTCCTCCTGCACGCTTTTTTTATATAGTTTTATTTTTACTGTGTTTGAGGCTTACCAGTGATTTAAAGCCTGTTTTTCATTTTATTTACAGTTTATGCAGTGTTATACAACTTTTTTAGAATTACTGGTTTAAACTTACTGTGAAACTTTTTTTTCGCATGCATTTTCTGCCTACCCCTAAATCCAATTCCCCAACTACAAATTTAAAACATGTAAATTTAAAACATGTAACTGTTTATAATGACCAGAAACCCCTAAAAGACACATTACTACCGCTACAATCCACCTCCATGTGCCACTGTTACTGACCAATACGAATAAGCTTTCAATCAACAAATACCTGCTTTTTTTGGACTTTCTGCTATATGAGAAGGTAAAAGAGCACTAAAAATATTCTACCCAAGTAAAAGTACTGTTACTTCAATGAAGTTTTACTTAAGAACAAGTCAAGTCCCCAGTCTAAAAATCTACTGAAGTAAACGTAAAAAGTAGCTCATCTAAAATTTTCTCATTAGTCAAAGAGTTTTTGTCAGGGGTGGGGTTGTCCAATGTGTCCTAGTTGTTTTTAATTGAAGGAACACCTTTACAAAATAAAGTGCAATAACAAAACTAAATGATGATGATGATAATAATAATAATAATAATGAAAAAATATTTAAAATAACAAGAACAATCACAAATGCAGATTCGGTATTTAGACATTAAACGCATGCATTGAACAACTTCAAGGACACAGCATTCTCAACAAAAGCGTATTGCTCAAATCAAATGCAGCATCAGCAGATTTCTGTAAAATATAACACTTTTAATTCATTTCATATGAAACATAAATCGTCACACTGGTAAAATAATTAGTTTAATTGTAAATTGACAATTTTGCCTCAAATCCATGTTCATTTCCAACCCTGGTGCTAACGAACATTAGCAATGCCATTCACTGATGCAACGCAACAGTACAGCAATTATGTAAATCAAAGATATGTTGCTATTAAGGTTACCTCAACATGCTTGCACAGGTTTGATACGTTTCTAAAATTAAAAACTACTCAATTACAGTAATGCGAGTACATGCAGCAAGCCTTTTCTAAATATCATATTTATGCACATTAGCAAGAAATGCTATAATATGCAGACGTTAGAATTTGGCACAGTATGTCTGCCAAATGCACAAATACGATAACTGGATTAATGAAGCAGCATACAATTTACATTGTAAAGACAAAAATGAGGTTTTGTTTTGGATAATTATTGAAAACGAATGATGTTTTTATGATAAATTCTTTGCAGGAGTTTTTGCTTTAGGTGTTAAGCATGAGTAAAAAAAAAAAGCCATTTGGTTGAATGAAAATGGCTTTACATTTGTTTCTATGAAGTGAATGTTGAGCTCCTTACTATACTATATACCAATTGCATCGCTTGCTTACGTACCTGTAAATACATTGCATGAA
>NC_060896.1:17865276-17872776 GCF_014805685.1 Silurus meridionalis | reverse complement strand
TTGGGAGTGTTTGCAAAATTACTTAAAGAGAAACTTGAAATGTCTTCTTCTTTTCAGTCTACATGCATGTTATTATGAGATGTCTTGTTTCTCTGGTTTCCTGTGGCTTTGCAGTTTTTTTGAGTTCAAGAGCAGAACGATTGTGGTTTCCGAGGTTAAGTTTGAGTTGTGCGTCTAATAGACAATGTTTTAAACAAAAAAGTTTAATGTACTAAAAAAAATGTTTTGTTTTGTGTTTTTTTAAGCAAGGTTTGTGGATCTTCTCGGTTAGTAAATACTTTTTAAGGTTGTCGTTTACAACATGTTACAAACAGTGAGGTGTTTGTTCCAACATGCAGTCTGGTTGCTTTTAATCCTCCAGTGATATAGAAACAAAACTCCACCAGGCCTTATGCATAATCACAGGCTACCCTCAAAAAATGTGAAATTAAGACTAAAGTTGACACCTCTTGTTTAAAACAATATTTCTTGAATATAATAATACAACCGAGTTGTCAAAAAAGAATCAAATTAGCATTATAGCGTTACTTAAAGGGTATAAATATTGTCCTAAATGGAGATATTCATCCAGTCAGGTTTGCAGCAATAGCCAAGTCATGCCAGTCAATTCAACTACTGGAGTATTGCTAGATATGGATGATGATGATGATGATGATGATTATTATTGTTTTGTTTTTTTTTGTTTTGTTTTTTTATAATGCAGTTACTTTAAGGGTATGCCTTAAATAGTAAATGTGCAGGACTTGACCAAAGCAGTGATCAGGTTTGACTATAAAATATACATTGGCTGCAAATCTGCAAACAAACTAATAAGAGGTCAAAGCCAGGATTGATACACTTGTATATAGCAGTAAACATTTTTTAATTGTTTCTTGCAGGTACTTGTCTGTGCGTTGCAAGTACTATTTTGACTCCATGCTTTCCCAGAGAGGGTACACGGGAAAGATGTCGTTTAACCACAAGAAAGAGACTCTCTCCATTTCAGTAAGAATTCTAAAACCCTGCTGTTTTCACACTTCAAGCTTTGTGTTTTAACCATCTTTTACGTACTCATTAACACATTCAACTCTCCCTTTTCTGTCTCTGATCAATCATCTGGAATAATAAAAACATACAAATTAATGATTAGCTCAAAACACCTTTTGTTTACGTTGTTTTTGGAAGGATATTTTCTTTGTCGCATTGTCGTTCTGAAGTGATGTTGGTGCTCCAGCGATGTAGATTCGTTTGCGTTCTGGTTGAATATTGAGAAGAGCCTTGGGAAAAACAATCAGACTGTGATGAAGGCATACTTATCCGAGTCTCATGTGCAGGTTGTACGGTAGTGCCTGTTGAGTGTGGATGCAGTTCTTGGCAGTAGTTTAGAGGAGCTCAGACTTCTGAAGCTCTTGGTTGTTGAGACCTTTGCCCAAAGTTGGTGATTGACAGATTATTTGCTCCAATTAGCTTGTTCATAGGGTCATAGCTGGGCCATCAGTCTATTGTCTCTGTATTTGTGTAATTTGGTAAATTTTTCTGAACTATAGATAAAGCTTCACATACATTAAGATTTACCTAATTTCTCTGAGGAAATTATTAGATGAACACACACACATGCCAAACAAGTTATTTGCTGTTTTTTATAAAAAAAAGAAAAAAAAGAATGATCAACCATAATAATGCATGTGGATTCATTAAACAAGTACTAGTGGCCATTTGTTTGTAAGCATATTAGATATAAAAGAATGCATGGAAAAATATAGGCAATTGTTAATGTACATATTTTTATATTATAAAAGGCTATTATATAATCTATATAACAGGTTTGTCGCCATGTAACGAGAGCATGTCCCTCCCAGCAAGAGAGCACAGCCAGTTCTTGGCATCTTCTCCTAAGCAACACGTTAGAGCCACCACTAATTAGACAGTAGCATTGATTAACATTAGCTACTATGATATCATGATGATACCTGCTCCAACTAAAGAAAAAAGTAATCAGGGTTTCTGTAATAAAGCTATCATGATGAGGTGATTATCAGAAACTGTATGATGTGATTGCAGCTATGCGTACATTTATGCAGTGTTAATCTATAAATTAATGTGCACACATTACCATGTTGCTGTTTCTCTATTAGTTATTAATAATTATAATAAAATATATGGTTTCACATGCACAACCAGTGGTAGTGTGTGTGTGCATTTTTGGAGCTTTGGTTCTGTCCTAATTATGTGCTCCTAATAATTTCTAACTGAAAAATGTGTGCTGTAGTAAGCAGTTACTTGAATTACTTGTCAGACCTTCCTGTTTAATGCACAAAACCAGCTCATTTTTCTGCTGAATGTTATGCTCTTTAACATCTATGTCTCTGACTCCAGGTTGATGCTCTAAGTATATTTAGAAAGAAAAATCTACTAACTTTTGAAGAGGAATTTGTTTGTCTTTTATTAAATAGGAGTAGTGGGTTTTTATATTTTATTTTACATGTGATCTTAAAATTGTTCGACATCTCATTCATTTATTTTATATGACTTATCATTTATCTTTATGTGACTGTGTGACTATAATTTTTTTTTTTCACTTGAATTTTTTCTGCAGATACAGCCGGGAGACGGTGATAAGGCTGCTATGAGTGACATGCGTTCTTTGTCTGGAGGGGAGCGATCCTTTTCTACAGTGTGTTTTGTTTTGTCACTCTGGGCCATAGCTGAAGCTCCTTTTCGCTGCCTGGATGAATTTGATGTATATATGGTAAAAAAAAAAAATTTATATAATAAAACAGCTCGATATTTTTTCTGATTCTGCAAATTCATATTTACAAAGTTTAATGGAACTGTGACCTCAAGTATTCAGGGAAACACATTTTGATTTTTTAGGACATGGTGAACCGCAGAATTTCTATGGACATGATGCTGAAGATTGCGGCTAGCCAGCGCTACAGACAGTTCATTTTTCTCACTCCACAAAGCATGAGGTAACTGTTTTTATTTATTCATTAATTTATTTAATATATAGCAGCTGTGTTGTTTTACCAACTTTTATGAATTTCAATAAACCTCATGAAATTCCATGTTTTTGTTTTAGTGTGATTACAGCTAATACATACTTGTCGGTGTGAAATATTCAAGTTATATCAAACTGTCACACAGTGATTGCTTAAACCAATATGGAAAAAATGTCAGCTGTTATGTTTGTTTATAGACATTAGTGAGGACTACACAGTCTTTATATATGTCCTGATCAATTAAAAAAAATTTAAGGAAATTGAAAGGGGGTGTACTTTCTTCTTCCTATGAAGCTTTTGGCATTTTGAAAAAATAATCATGTAGAACCAGCACCACCAAGAGGAATATAGGTTTATGTAACTCTTTGGTGTCTATACCTACAGATGCCAAGGAATTAGGGTGGTCTATAATTTTAATGCAGGGCACTTAAATTTAATTGAACTCATGACAGGCCCAGAGCTTAATAACAGTTTGCTGGGAGTACTGATTAGGAAAGGAACAGGTTGTGTTTACTGCAGACATTCAGCTTTCAGATTCTTGGTGAAGGCAGACCACAGAAACTTTTGTAGGCAACAATATCAAAAGACCATCACTGGGTATAGAATGAGGTCATCTCAAGACCATTACCATTAAAAGTAGTGAGACGAACCTACAGTACTCATTCCTCCCAAACAACACTGTGTCTACTGAATTTGCCATGGCTGGATGTTTTTTGTGCTTGGTCAGTAACTGCAAGGCACAACAGGGGAGGACAAGCTGAGAAACTGTGTTGAGCAATGATGTGTATCTTTCATAGCCTCTGGGCAGTGCACATTTTACTCCTTCAGCTTGAACTTCAAGTTTAGTCAGTGTTGTGTGAGGGTTCTTTGCAATACGAGGGTCTGCTAAACCATGTGGATCTAGCTGCGGGACAAATTTGTTTGGAGTATGCAAGAAGCTTGGGTTTTGTTAAAGAACAACAAACCGACCACATTCAAAATACCTGAAATAGCAAGGATGCACCTGGGAATGTAGATCTCTTTAATCATCTCAAAAGGGGGAGCCTAAGAAAAATTTATTGGAGCGGCCCTCAGAATACATTTTCATATTGTGTGTAGTTTATGTGGGATAAAACCTCTCAGGCTAGCCTTTGCTCCTCACTCACATCACTGGGCACCTATGACCTTGTCACCTGTTCATCCGTTTTTCCTTCTTTGGAACTTTTTTTGGGAGGTAGCAAAGTCTGGTTCCTCTCAAGGTTTCTTCCTCACAACATCTAAGGGAAATTACATTTAAATTCTGTAAAGCTGCTTTAAGATAATGTCCATTGTGAAAAGCGCTTTAGAAATAAACTTGACTTGACTCCTCACAAGACCTGTTGTTTGGGAGCTCATCTGAACTAGAGAACTATCTGAACTAGTCTTCTAGCCATTGCAAATTAGTTCTCGTCACAGTTGCTTAGATCATTATGCTTGCCCATTATTTCTGATTCCAACAAATCAACTTTAAAAACAAACTGGTCACTTGTTGCTTAAAAAAAGCCTGGTTTATTAATTAGATAATATAATAAGATATAAGTAATTAGATTATATTCCACAATGCACTTTTTAGTGGTATTAATGTTGCAACTAATCAGCATATGCATGTATATGTGTAACATGTTTGTGTGTATGTTATTGCATCCGAAAGAAAGAGAATGAAAGATGGTCAATGAAATGCAAGATAAAAAAAAAAAAAAAACACAAGTATTTGCACAAGTATTTCATTGTGTCTCTTAAAGAATCAGTTGCACCAGCCTTTGTAGATGGAATTTCCATCTTGGAAAACCAGTCCCAAGATTTCCTCTTATTTCATCTGCTGTTATGTTCTTGCAGCAGATAATGATTTTGGCCTACAGCATAGTGTTTGTCACCACTGGAAATAAAGAACTAAAGATGGGCATGTCTGTAATAAGACGCATTTCAACAGTTTTAAAGAGCTTATTTTTTTCTCTCAATAGTTAAGTACACTCAGTTTGAAGTCACTATTTGAAGTTTGAAGTCATTATTACAGTGATCATTTTAAACTTTAGCCACATTTTCATATTAATTTTGGCTTTAAATCATATTAAATATGCATTTTATTAGAGGCACTTCCATGTAGAGTCAGAATTAATGGTGATTTATTAGCAAAATACAAGGCAGTCATGAATGTGTTCTTTAAGTCTGTAAATTTGTGGGGTCTTTCTGTCTCACTCTGTCTGAGACTGTATACTATTATAATATTTTAGAATTATAATAAGAGAAATAACACACTGTCAACTAAAATCTTTCTTATTGATTCTTGTGTCTGTAAGGTCTAAACACTTTTCTTTGGTGTTTGCACATTTAATTATTATTGTATTTATGTACATATTTTCCCCATGGGAGGGGAAAAACCTAATCACAGCTCTCTTAAAAAAAAAAAAAAATAAATAAAAAATAAAAAAACCTCACTGTTGACCAATTACTGAACCAAACACAATACACAACTGTTAAATCTTCAATTGATGTATTTCTCTGTTCTTTTTTGCCCTTTTATCTTTCAGTTCTCTTCCGATCAATAATCTCATCCGTATCCTGCATTTGAAAGACCCTGATCGCAACCAGACAGTTCTGCCTTTTGGTTTGTCGTGATATTAAAAGCATGTCAACTTTAGGACAGACTTGGTAACGCTACAATAATCTGCATTGCTTAATGCATTGCTTTTTTTCTTTCTTAAATATCATTCCTTTATACTAGTTTCTTGTATGTTCTTTGATTAACTAAATGTATACTAGATAATATTTTGTAGTCTTATTTCAATTAAACAGTAAAGAGAACTACAAAGAATATTGACTTTTGGCACAGCTTTGGAACTGCTCTTTTTTTCAGGTGTGGAACTCCTGAAGATTTTCAATATTTTTTTTTCCCCTATGGTCACGACACAATCTATATGTAAAATACATATATAATACATATAAACATAAATACTTCATAAGAGGAGCAAAAATACACAAACCACATAAGGTGTATGAATGTAATTGTACAGATTGGTTTAATTCATTTTTTAGTTAATATTGTTTATATTTGCTCTACATTTCCCAATGAAATAATAAAAAAAGTTGTTTCACTCCAATAAACAATAAAAATACTTACATATCTGTATCAGGATATACAATTCATGATTATTTATAATATACTCTTTTTTTTTTTTTTTTTACTGTGTATAGTGTTACAGAAATAAATGGATTAAGAGAGATTGGCTTTGGTATTTACTTGGCATCAGATCAAATAGTAATCCCACAAGTAACCCACATCCCTAATCTTTGCAGACCAGGGACCAAGTGCAAGGGATTTACACTACAAGTGGGCACATACCAGCAAGTGGGAGTTTAAATTATATTTTGATTTCTCAAATCTAGAAAGGCAACACCAAAAAGTTATAATTAGAATGTGTTTAAGATACATAGTGGAAAAAATTATTGAAAAAAAGATTTTTATGATTTGCCATGTGCATCTGTCAAATATGTGCAGTGTAGATTCAGCAGCAGACACTGTTTATGCAGCATTGTTGCTGTTTGATCTTTACCAAACACATGTTAATGGTTTAAGGCTTGAGTCGGTCCAATATGCATGTTTAAAAACATGCAATGCCAAATAAACTTTAGTTTTAAATTGAATCTTTTTGTTTTGTGATTCTATTGAGTCTGTCATTTTAACTCTCGATTCTGCGATGCCTAAGGCACGTTACACTTCCCCCTCAGGTAATAAGGACTTTTTACACCTGCACTACACCTGCACTACACCTGCGTTCAGCTAAACGTACCATCCACACCGAGCTCCCTGACCTGCAGGACATCTACTGCACGCGGTGCCGGACCAGGTTGTGAAGGACCTCAGTCATCCCAAAAATGGACTCTTCTCTCTGTTACGTTCAGGGCAGTGCTTCCGCTCCTTGAAAGCAAACACGGAGAGAATGAGAAGAAGCTTCTCCCCTCTGGCCATTTGGAGTTAAACCAGGAGACACCCAGCAACTAGCACATGGACTTCTCTCTCCATCTCACTTCCTTCGCTGCACAATTAATTCTCTTTGCACTATTGATATGACACATTAGCTCTGGACTGTCAATTCAACTCTGGACTTGCACAGCACAGTGTCACTAATATATACATGAATTGCCAGAAAGGGATGTGTGTGTTGTTTTTTTTTTTTTTTTCTCTCTTAGTGTCCATGTGCAGTATAATAAATAGTAATATATATAGTTATACTATACTTAATACTTATTTTATGTATTTACTTTTTTTCCCTTTATTCTATTTCTATTCTATTTTTCATGTTTACAGTCGCAAAAAAACATTTCACTGCATGTCGTTTTCTGTATGAATGTGTATGTGACAATCACACTCTTGATATCACCCAAATGAGGATGGGTTCCCTTTTGAGTCTGGTTCCTCTCCAGGTTTCTTCCTCCTAACATCTAAGGGAGTTTTTCCTTGCCACAGTCGCCACAGATGCTCATCAGGGATAAATGCACACCA
>NC_060896.1:17810276-17860276 GCF_014805685.1 Silurus meridionalis | reverse complement strand
TTACAGCCTTATTCCAAAATGGATTAAATTCATTATTTTCCTCAAAATTCTACAAACAAGACCCCATAATCACAACGTGAAAGAAGTGTGTTTGAAATCTTGAAGTAAAGATTTTTTAAAATTAAAATAACGTACATAAGTATTTATATTATGACACAATTGAGCTCAGGTGCATCCTGTTTCCACTGATCATCCTTAAGATGTTTTTACAACTTGATTGGCGTCCACCTGTGGTGAATTCAGTTGATTGGACATGATTTGAAAAGGCACACACTTGTCTGTATAAGTTCCCCACAGTTATCAGTGCATGTCAGAGTGCAAACTAAGCCATGAAGTCCAAGGAATTGTATGTGGACCTCCGAGACCAGATTGTATCGAGGCACAGATCTGGGGAAGGGAACAGAAACATTTCTGCAGCATTGAATACACCAATGAGCACATTGGCCTCTATCATCCGTAAATGGAAGTTTGGAACCGCCAGGACTCTTCCTAGAGCGGGCCACCCAGCCAAACTGAGCGATCGAGTGAGAAGGGCCTTAGTCAAGGAGATGACCAAGAACCTGATGGTCACTCTGAAAGAGCTCCAGCGTTTCTCTGTGGAGAGAGGAGAACATTCCAAAACAACCATTTCTGCAGCACTCCACCAATCAGGCCTGTATGATAGAGTGGCCAAACAGAAGGCACTCCTCAGTAAAAGGCACATAACAGCCCTCAGCACCTCTCAGACTTTCAGAAACAAAATTAGTGTCATGTCTAGAGGAAACCAGGCACTGCTTATCACCTGGGCAATACCATTTCTCCAGTGGTGGTGGCAGCATCATGCTGTGGGGATGTTTTTTAGCAGCAGGGACTGGGAGACTAGTCAGAATCAATTAAAGATGAATGCAGCAATGTACCGAGACATCCTTGATTACAACCTACTCCAGAGCGCTCTGGACCTCAGACTGTGGTAATGGTTCATCTTCAAGAGGAAAACGACCCTAAGCACGCAGCCAATATACAGGGAGTGCAGAATTATTAGGCAAGTTGTATTTTTGAGGATTAATTTTATTTGAGGATTTAATTTGAACAACAACCATGTTCTCAATGAACACAAAAAACTCATTAATATCAAAGCTGAATATTTTTGGAAGTACAGGGAGTGCAGAATTATTAGGCAAGTTGTATTTTTGAGGATTAATTTTATTTGAGGATTTAATTTGAACAACAACCATGTTCTCAATGAACACAAAAAACTCATTAATATCAAAGCTGAATATTTTTGGAAGTAGTTTTTAGTTTTAGCTATTTTAGGGGGATATCTGTGTGTGCAGGTGACTATTACTGTGCATAATTATTAGGCAACTTAACAAAAAACAAATTCATACCCATTTCAATTATTTATTTTACCAGTGAAACCAATATAACATCTCAACATTCACAAATATACATGTCTGACATTCAAAACCAAACAAAACAAATCAGTGACCAATATAGCCACCTTTCTTTGCAAGGACACTCAAAAGCCTGCCATCCATGGATTCTGTCAGTGTTTTGATCTGTTCACCATCAACATTGCAGCAGCAACCACAGCCTCCCAGACACTGTTCAGAGAGGTGTACTGTTTTCCTCCTTGTAAATCGCACATTTGATGATGGACCACAGGTTCTCAATGGGGTTCAGATCAGGTGAACAAGGAGGCCATATCATTAGATTTTCTTCTTTTATACCCTTTCTTGCCAGCCACGCTGTGGAGTACTTGGACGTGTGTGATGGAGCATTGTCCTGCATGAAAATCATGTTTTTCTTGAAGGATGCAGACTTCTTCCTGTACCACTGCTTGAAGAAGGTGTCTTCCAGAAACTGGCAGTAGGACTGGGAGTTCAGCTTGACTCCATCCTCAACCCGAAAAGGCCCCACAAGCTCATCTTTGATGATACCAGCCCAAACCAGTACTCCACCTCCACCTTGCTGGCGCCTGAGTCGGACTGGAGCTCTCTGCCCTTTACCAATCCAGCCACGGGCCCATCCATCTGGCCCATCAAGACTCACTCTCATTTCATCAGTCCATAAAACCTTAGAAAATCAGTCTTGAGATATTTCTTGGCCCAGTCTTGACGCTTTCAGCTTGTGTGTCTTGTTCAGTGGTGGTCGACTTTCTGCCTTTCTTACCTTGGCCATGTCTCTGAGTATTGCACACCTTGTGCTTTTGGGCACCCAGTGATGTTGCAGCTCTGAAATATGGCCAAACTGGTGGCAAGTGGCATCTTGGCAGCTGCACGCTTGACTTTTCTCAGTTCACGGGCAGTTATTTTGCGCCTTGGTTTTTCCACACGCTTCTTGCGACCCTGTCGACTATTTTGAATGAAACGCTTGATTGTTCGATGATCACGCTCAGAAGCTTGGCTATTTTAAGACTGCTGCATCCTCTGCAATATATCTCACTATTTTTGACTTTTCTGAGCCTGTCAAGTCCTTCTTTTGACCCATTTTGCCAAAGGAAAGGAAGTTGCCTAATAATTATGCACACCTGATATAGGGTGTTGATGTCATTAGACCACACCCCTTCTCATTACAGAGATGCACATCACCTAATATGCTTATTTGGTAGTAGGCTTTCCAGCCTATACAGCTTGGAGTAAGACAACATGCATAACGAGGATGATGTGGTCAAAATACTCATTTGCCTAATAATTCTGCACTCCCTGTAAAGGAGTGGCTACGGGACGACTCTTGTGAATATCATTGAGTGGCCCAGCCGGAGCCCAGACTTAACCCCAAATGAGCAGATGGAGAGATCTGAAAATGGCTGTGCACTGACGCCACATCAAACCTGATCAAGTTTGAGAGGTTCTGCAAAGAAGAATGGGAGAAACTGCCCAAAAATAGATGCCAAGCTTGTAGCATCATACTCAAAAAGAATCGAGGCTGTAATTGGTGCCAAAGATGCTTCAACAAAGTATTGTGCAAAGGCTGTGAATATTTATGCACGTGATTAAAAAAAAATAATAATGAATTCAATGTATTTGTAATATATTTGTTTAAATTTCAAACCCAATTCTTTCACATTGTGATTATGGGGTATTGTTTGTAGAATATTGAGTAAAGTAATGAATTTAATCCAGTTTGAAATAAGGTTGTAAAATAAAAAGTGGAAAAAGTGAAGCGCTATGAATACTTTCTGGCTCATCGGTGCCCTAGCTATATTACAGGAGAACATGAAATATGTATGTATTATTTTTTTGAATGAATTTATTTACTGGTCACAGCAGTAACAGAAGGCATCCATGTCAGCTTTTCATGCTTGATTGTTGACAGATTAGAGATGGTTGTTTTTGTCCAGTTTTTTCACCACAACTCTAAATAATGTCTCTTCAAATTAGATTAAAGCATTTTTTCATGTTGATTTTAAATACAATGTAAAAGTATATAGACAGAATATATACTGTTATGTGTTTACAAATATTCATATTGAAGCACAGCTAAACATACTGAAGGCCATAACACAGTTACTAAATCATTGGTTAAATAATTGTCTTCTACTTTTACGATCATATAATAATGATCTACTTTTATTTTTATTTAAGTGATGAAATTGCAGGTTGCATAGAGAAGGCATATGAGCAGATTCAGTTCAGCGAGGCGACGCGGGTGCTTTTCTTCTCGTCACCAAAAAAGATGACAGAATATGCTAAGAAAGTAAGTGTATTATGCAGTGTATTCAGATCTTTTTTTTTTTTTCCTTTTTTTTGATTGAACCTATAAATGTGAATAGAGATGATTGTTTATTAGATTGAAAATGTATTATTATTTATTTATATTTCTTTTCAAACAAATGTATTTTTTAACTGTGATTTCAGTTAGAGGTTTTTTTTGTTGCTACTCTTAAAAAGTGTAGAAGACTCATCTAATGGCTCTTCTGTTTTTCTCCGATAGAGAGGTTGGACACAGAGCCCTGATGGTTACTATTCTTTCAGCCCTCAACAACAACGCACGGAAGAAGTAACTATTCCTTCGACAGAACTGGCCCAACAAGTTATTGAATATGCAAGACAGCTTGAAATGATTGTGTAACTCGGTTAGGAATGAGCAACCCATTACACAATTACTATAGATCCATACATTATAATATAATGATATTCAGGACGTTCACAATTTAAACACCAATAGCGTTGAAAAAATGGGTTCCCCAGGACTGGTGCTAATAAGTACACACATGCACACACATTTTATCATTTAATACTCACTTGTGCCTGGGATAATATGATGTAAGGGAATCAGAAAGTTCTGTGTACTCATTGTGGGATAAAAAACATGTCCTCAATAAAGTTTTTGTGACACTTTTGTATGATTGTATTACTGAAGAGGGAAGCAATGAACACCTTGTATGTTGTTGATTTTTGGTGGTTGTTTTTTTTTTATTTATTTTTTTAGGTGAGGCTTTTTGTTTCACTATAATAGAAATGTAAATATCAAGCTTGAACACAGTTCTGTATGCAGGTTAAATTTTATTCGAAGCCAAAAACTTGACCTGTTCGTTGTTGCCTTCTGAGTGTTTGCAGAATTACTGCACATTTAGAAGCCCATGCTTTGTATCTTAGCAACTGTAAGAGGGTTGCTGTGAAAGTTTGCAGGTGCTTTTTAATTGGTCATTTCTTGTACCCGTTAATGGACAGAAATGAGCAGAGATATATTTGATCAAAAGAATACAGGGTTTTTTTTTTCTATAATGTAACAAAAGTCCTACTATGTAATATTCTTTAAAATTTGTTTTCTTTTTGTGAAATCCACTAATCACTGCCTTTAAGAACTATAAACATGCTTGGCAAACAAGCAACATATTTATTTTCAATTCACATTGGTTTGGTGTAGTTTTAAAATGTGCAAATGAATGCACAATTAGGATCAGTTTAGTAAAACGACTAAACTCTCAGAAGCTTTTATTATAAAAATTGTTTTGGCAAGTTTGTACATTTAGGCAAGTAAAACAGATTAATATTGTAGATATATTGGTGCTAATTTATGTATAGATGCTAATTAGAATTTATTTTTTCCATATAAAATATCTGGTTCATTCAAAATGTTGAGAGTAAGAAACCTAATGCATCATTGTCTTGACTGTATGCTTTAAGTTTTTATGCTGAAAAGTGTGTACTCTGGAGCAGGTTTTCCATCAAAGACCTATAATATAGCTGTGGCTAAAAGTTTTGAGAATGACACAAATATTAATTTTTAAAAAGTCTCCTGCCTCAGTTTTTATGATTGCAGTTTGCGTATACTCCAGAATGTTATGAAGAGTGAGCAGATGAATTGCAAAAAATCAATGAATTGCAAAGTCCCTTTTTGCCATGAAAAATAAACTTAATCCCCAAAACCCCAATTTCCACTGCATTTTAGCCCTGCAGCAAAAGGACCAGCTGACATCATGTCATTAATTCTCTCGTTAGCACAGGTGAGAGTGTTGATGAAGACGAGGCTGGAGATCACTTTGTCATGCTGGTTGAGTTAGAATAACAGACTGGAAGTTTTAAAAGGTGGGTGATGATTGGAATCATTGTTAATCCTATGTTAACAATTCAATTCATTTTTATTTGTATAGTGCTTTTAACAATGAACATTGTCTCAAAGCAGCTTTACACAGATCATGTGGTGATTAAACGTAAATATGTTCTTTGTAAGTAATTTTGTCCCTGATGAGCAGCTGTGGCAAGGAAAAACTCCCCGAGATGGCATAAGGAAGAAACCTTGAGAGGAACATCACTGCTTTGCACAAAAAAAAGAATGCATTCGCAAATGTATTGCTGTTAGTAGATAATCAAGAACTGAAAATCAAGACCAAAAATGCAAATGAGCCGAAGGCCACTGTCAAAGAAACCTGCACCACCTCAGCAGTGCCACAGACTGATCACCTTCATGCCACGCCGAATTAAGGCAGCAATTAAAGCAAAATGAGCCTCTACCAATTATTGAGTACATATACAGTAAATGAACATACTTTTCAGAAAGCCAACAATTCCAAAAAAATTTTACTTATGAAGTATTCCAAATTTTTGAGATTGGTGGGTTTTTGTAAATGTGAGCCAAAATCACTTGAAATATAGCACTGGAGGTGGGTTTAAACTGTTCTTTAATGGTGTGGATGGAAAGAGAAATGGTGTAGGGGTGATTCCAAAAGGAAGAGTACAGTAAGAGTGTAGTGGAGGTGAAGAGAGTTTCTAATAGGGTGATGAACGTGAAGCTGAAGGGGTGATAATAAATGTCATCAGTGCTTATGCTCCACAAATGGGTTGTGAGATGGGGGAGAAGGAAAAACTCGAGTGATTTAGATGAAGTGGTAGAAGGTGTACCTAGGAATAAAAGATTGGTGATTGGAGCAGACTTTATTGGGTGAGTTTAGTAGGTGAAGAGAACAGAGGTGATGAGGAGATGATGGGCAGGTATGGGTGACGTATAAGAGTGGAGCAAGAGTGAAGGAAGGTGCACACAGGTGGAGTATGTTCTATGTAGGAGATGCAACCTGACGGAGATTGGAGACTGTAAGGTGTTGGCAGGGGACAGTGTAGCTAAACAGCATCGGATGGTGGTCTGTAGGATGGTTTTGGAGGTGAAGAAGAAGAGGAGGAGAGTGAAGACTGAAAGAAGAATTAGATAGTGGAAACTGATCGAGGAAGAGTGTAGTGTGAGGTTCAGGGAAGAGGTCAGACAGGAGCTTGGTGGTGGTGAAGAGGTCCCGGAAGATTGGGCAACTACTGCAGAAGTGATAAGGAAGACAGCAAGGATGGTACTTGGTGTGACATCTTGAAATAGAAAGGAAGACAAAGAGACGTGGTGGTAGAATGAGGAAGTGCAGGAGAGCATAAGGAGAAAGAGGTTGGAGAAACAGAATTAGGATTAACAGAGTTATAAGAAAAGTAGTCAGGAGTAAAAGAAAATGCGGCAGCAGGTAAAGAGGGATGTGGCGAAAGCCAAAGAAAAGGCGTATGAGGAGCTGTATGAGAAGTTGTAATGCTTTACTGTCTGGGTGTTGGAATAAGTGCATAAATAGCTTCAGTTAGTTCAGAATGCAGCACCAAGAGTCCTCACTAGATCTAGAAAATATGACCACATCACACATAGTCTACACTGCTCCCATTTAAAACTTACATTGATCATAAAATACTACTACTGACATAAAAAGCCCTTAACAGTTTCGCCCCACAGTATCTGAGTGAACTTCTGTACCAGTATGATCCTCCACAACTACTTAGATCAAAAGGTGCAGGTTATTTGTTGGTTTCTCAAATAATGAAAACTACAGCAGAGGGCAGAGCTTCTCTTATAAACCCCACAGTTATGGAACAGCCTTCCAATTAAAGTTCGGGACTCAGACACAGTCTCAGTGTTCAAGTCGAGGTTGAAAACACATTTATTTAGTCAAGTCTTTTATCAGTAGATTTTTCTTAGGTAAAGGAGCAGATCTGGAGGGATCATGGATATAGAGTGTTTGGTAAACTGGGATATTTGTATGCTGTCGTCCCCTCACTCTCACACATTCACTCAGGTTTGTTGACGGTGGTGTGGTGGGTCGTCTCTTATCCCAAAGATCCCTCATGTCTGTGTTACCTTCTGGGTTTCCCTTTTAGTTAACTTTCATACAACAATAAGGACACTTAATAATCCATATCCTTCTCTTCCTGTCACCCTTTTCTATCTCTCTCTCTCTCTCTCTCTCTCTCTCTCTCGGTCGAGTTAAACATGCTCCTGAGGTTCCAGTGACCACTATTCCTGTCCCTCTTTTTTGTGCAGATCTTGTGGTGGTGAGACCTACAATGTTGTATGGTTTAGAGACAGTGGCATTGAGTAAAAGGCAGACACATTTGATAAGATTATTTCCAACAATTTGACTTTCTCATTAAATAGAATAGAGGATTCCAACAAATTTGTCTAGTTTTTGTAGACAATTCGTCATAAGTGAGATAAATTGAAGCCAGTAGTGAATTCTCTTCATATTATTCAATATGTATGCAAACTCTGACTTTGTCAGCGATGTGAGCTAACCAGACCCTTTATAGGTAAGTTGGGTGAACTGAAATTTCACTTGCTTTACTACCATTGCTTTACCAGTTATTAGAGATTAGCTAGTGAATTGGAATTGTAAAAAGCCCAAACTGAGGAAAAATGGGGATATATTTGGAATTGTCACATTTGTTTTAAAGTCTGTCAGGCACATTTGGAAACCAAACTTTCTGTGTCATATAATAGTTAATAATAATTAACTGCATTTGGATATTTTATTAATAGACCTAGAATGTTGGAGTCCCGGTGACAAGAACAGATTTCCCTGTCTGGAAAGATATTCATTCAAATTGGGTGATTCAGATTGGTGTGCTCACCCCTTTACTTTTCACCTCCCCATGACTGTCCTTCTGTCAGTGTGTCCTTCACTGTAAAACAGAGGTTCCTTACCGTATGGTTATCATGGGCCTAGCTATTTGTCCAAGAGCATTGGCCCCAGCTAACAAAATGGAATGTTTTGACTTGTAATGCTAATATATTTTGAAGGTATATCAGGGAGATTAAACACTTCCGGTTTAACCTGTTAGATAAAACTATTTTGGAAAGCCACATACAGAATTATTTTATAGATGATAGGTTTAATCAGCTTTGTCCTGGATTAATATTCCCCATTTGCTGATGAAACCTAGCCACAAATATATATTCAAAGCAATACTGCTTCTATGATTGAGGCTATCATCCAGGTTAGGAATGCACCAGGTCTTAAAAATCTTTCAAATCTCTGTTCTTCATTCACATGCAAGAACAAATGTTTACACAGCTTAGCAACAGCAAAGTGACCAATCAATATAGGGCATATGTGAATTGGTCAGGATGGCAGGGGAAATGCTTGTTCACCATGGTTTTTTCTTTCAGCATGGGATGGCTTATTGGTTTCTGGCACTAAACAACTCCATGCTAACACCTTTTAAAAACAACTTTCTCACCATGAATATGGAATCAGTGGGTGAAAGGACAAACAAAACCAATTCAAGGATTGCAGAGATTGTACAGCAGTACAGGTGACAAAGATTAAAGTTGCCCCTCAAAGTATAAAGAAAAAAGAACCAGAATTGCATAGTAGTGGAACTATGGTCAGAGATTTTGAGACTCAAGTACAGAATAGCTGAGATGTTCAGACTCTCTGGTATGTTGTTGACCAAGAAATATGATGCAAGTCTTAGCAGGCCTGAACATTTCCTACAGACATTTGCCACAAAAAAGGACAAACACCTAGAAGAAAATTAGGAATTGAGGCACATTGCAGCTGCAATATTAACAGCAACAGTTAAATGGTATTGGCAAAAAAACAACAAGAAATTCAGTTTAAACTAATAATTACTCTTCATTACGGTATACAGTACTACTAAGTCAAATGAGTGCTATTTGTGTTAAGAGGAACTTGCATATGAGCATCATTACAGTTTTAACTTTGTCTGTTATATTAAACTGTAGTAGCCGTTATAAACTGTTATAAATGTTGACAAGTTGAGTGTAAACACAAGGTTATCTGAAAAAGAACAACTACAGCCATCTTTAGGGTGTTTGTGTTGTGCTATCCACAGTAATCTCACTTTACCAGAAGTGAACAATTTAAAGGTGAGGAAAGCTTCAAACACAAATTAGAATCAGAATACTTTCTTTGTTTGTAAACTAAACGGGATTTAATGTAACTCAGTATACATTTGCATACCAATGCATTTGCATACCAACTCATGCAACACACACATCTCATTCAGAATTCACTAAAAGTTATTCATTGTAGCTATTATTCATTGCAAAAAAATTGGGTTTGCTGATTTATGTGCTCTGTAAGTGTTATAATGTTTAACCAATCTCGTTTGATACATTGTCTGAAGCCTTTTATATAATTGTCACTATTATTATTATTATTCATAATAATACATTCTACATAATAATAGTTAATTTAGGGCAATTAAAAGTTGTAATATTAATAAATTATCAATGCAACCATTTTACTAATAACTAAAGCACCAAATATTAGTCGATTATTTTTTTAGACTGAGCAGAATGGCACATTAAAGTGTATCTGGTGAATGGATGTAATTGGTTGTCACAGGCTTTTTTCACATTATATGCTATATTAAATATGGCTAAACTGGTATACTGGTATACTGTGTCTCTCCTCTGGCGCCCTTCCGTCACTCCTCTTCTGCTTTCTCCCGCTCACTGCAACAGAGATCACCGATTAGACTAATTCCCAACAGGTGTGTGATTCTTACCGATTGTCTCTCCCCGGCCACGCCCTCCATTCACAAACCGGCGCTCCGCCACGCCCCCGCTGCCACAGGGTGTTCGATGTATAACAGCTTTTGGGTCAGTTTGGAGTTTTGTTGCTGCTTCCAGAATGCTCACAAATAACTAAACTGTTGCTAATGTTGGGTATTTAGGATATTAGAAAGTGAGGGTCCAGCTCTTTTTCTTTGCTTAATGTCATTCCTGTCTGCTCCTGCTCAGTGAAAGTATTGCCAATGATTACTCAATGCCACAGCCCTAAATACAGATGGAAATCAAATAACCAGAAACATGTCAGGAATCCTTTTCATTTATGTAGATTCGGGTTAAGCAATTCTAATTCTTAATGTTTACATGAAACATCACTGGGTGATTTTTATTTGATGCACCATTCTGTGAAAAGTGTAGATTATAGAAATACTCAAGCCAGCCCTCCTGGTACCAACAACTACACTCAACACTCAAAATGTAATGTAGTGGTCTGAAATGTAGTAATGTTTTATTAAACAATGTTGTGCAATCAGTAAATAATTTGTTTTGGTTCTATAAACAATGTAAATATGGGCTGAAAATATTTTCTTTATATGCTAATCTGTGTGTACATGTAAATGACAATCAAACCAAGCAAAATGGCTAAAACACGATGAAGATAAGTGGATGGAATTGCTGATGATCTTAAGAGCTTTTTATAACCATAGCTTACACACTGCACTCTCAAACCTGGACTAGATTAGGGAGCTATTTGCAGATGTTTTTGTGGATTACAGCTCTACCTTTAAAACAGAAAATGATGCACCAGAATCTGGGGCTGAATTTCGCAATTTGTCATTGGATCCTGAACGTTTTGACCAGACGCCCCCAGGTGCTCAGGATCGGAAACAACACTTCCTTCCATCTCAACATCAGCACTGGAGGCCCCCGCAAATTTGTGGTCGGTCCCCTGCTATACTCCCTCTGCACTTGTTTCTGAATGGCCAAACACAGCTCCAAGAAGTTTTGAATTTTGCATATGGCAGTGTTGGTAAACCTTTTCATTAATAACAATTAGGTATCTATTTAGGGGAAATGGACGTCTTCTCCACTTGATAAAAAAAAGTCACAAAAACATTCTTGTCTTACTACCACCAAGACTTAAGAGATTATAAATAATAATTGGGATGCAACAGGTGAGAAGCTACAGCCCCACATTAGAGTGGGTAAGCAGCTTTAAATAAAATGGAATTCATCTCACAGAAGACCTCTCCTGGACAGCCCACAAAAACAGCTTGATAACATCACCTCCTGGTTCAGAGGTGTGGTAAAACTGAAAGGCACTGTCGCAAGTGGTAAGGACAGTAAAGATGTACTTCTCTGCATCACAAGCCAAGCAGGACCAGAGCCAGGAGACTTTCTTCACCTGGGAAACAGTCTCTTCTCAGTACTCTGGAAAGCACAACTGGATCCACAAGTGTAAATTTTTCATATTCTTTATATAGTGTATGTTACTGTATTTCGTGTCTGTATGTTCTATAACAAAAAACAACATTAAACAAATAAATATGCCAGGATCACAAACTAAATATATTTAACACCCTTCATAAATAATACACGGATTTAGTAAACACCTTACAGGAAACAAAATTCAATCTGCCAAGCAAAGAATCCAATCGACAGATGTGTTCATCCACATTTAAATCAGAGGTGTATGGAAGTTTCTGTGCCAGTTATTTGTGGTACTAGTCCTTTGCTTTCTCTGTTTGCTTTCCAAAGCTAGATAGCCATAGACCTTGTTTAGTAACCATGGAAATTCATATGACAATAAGCACTCCGTGTGTCTTGTAGATCACTCTTGTATTGCTTGTAAAAACATTAAAAACACTGGGACACTGGCAGACCTGTTTCCTTGAGCAGGTCAATTATACTTTGCATTACTAATTCATAAAAAAAAAAAATATATATATATATATATATATATATATATATATATATATATATATATATATATATATATAAATGCTTTGCTCTGCATTTATTTTATTGGAGGAATAAAATCTTTGTACATGAAAACCTCTCTAATATGCAGTGGTTGCTTATCAATGGCAGGCTATGAATGGGAGTTGTACATGAATGGAGAAACAACTCAATGGAAACAAGTAGGAACACAGTAGTGGCTCTATTGGCTATGCGTCGTATACAATTGGGAGCCTCAAAGGAGCTTTCCAAGGTACTGAACTGTATCACCGCTAATGTCGGGGCTACAGTTCGGAGGCCTTTGCCGCCAATAGCATTAAATATTCGATTATTTGATGGCTGATTTCTTCGTGTTCTCCTAATTTGAAGGTTAATCTATGCTATAGCATGTCATATATCTATCTCTCTATCTTTGTATGTTTTCTTCCACATCAAAAAGCACTACATCAATGTGACAAGGACCTGACGTTCTTTGGTGCAGGGTATTTTCTGATCGCAATCAAAGTAACGACGTAATCCGACCAGGCCAATATATCGCTTGAACTGATCACAATAACTGACTTGTAGAACTGCCATTTTTCACTAGATGTCCTCCGTTGAGACTGGTGAGTGATCTGTTGTTTTGGAGCTTCGCGATGGTCAGAAGGCAGGAAACGCGGCAGGTAGCGTACAAGGAAACAAGGAAAAGAAATAGGGAGGGAGTGACTGCGAGAGAGAGAGAAAGAGAGAGAGAGAGAGAGAGAGAGAGAGAGAGAGAGAGAGAGGATGCTGTCGGTATAACAAACGGAAAATGGCTGCTGCATCCTCGAGCCCTATTCTAACACACCAAAGATTATATAGACACAAAAAGATAAGAAAATGAAAACACTGATCGCGTTTATGAAAGACTGTACGTTCACGTATATTTGTTGGGGTTGGGAGGGTGCGTGCGTGTGCGCGCGCGCGCGCGTATGTGTGTGTGTGTGTGTGTGTGTGTGTGTGTGTGTGAGAGCGAAAGAGCAAAAGAGAGCGAGAGTAAGCGCGTGTGTGTTCCGGTGAGAAGGGAAATAAAAAAGACAGGAGACCGGGGCAGTCAGCTCAAAGCGGCAAGCAGCACCGAGCCATGGAGGGCGAGTAAGTCCTTGTATTTTATTCGACCGAACATTACAGAAGACAAAATAGATGTGCTGTGGAACAGTTATTTTTTTTTCTTCCCATTTTTTAACCACCTCTAAACACGGAGCATGGAATGCGCTTATAGCTGATATTTAGATCTATTTTTCAAAACATGCAGCGTTAGATATTCACAGCGTATTATTATCCGTCTACACTTCTGAAAGTAATATATACAATTAATTTAGACATTTGTCTCAATCATGGTGTAAAAAATATGTTACTGGAAAACGCCGTACCCAAATGATTTCTAGTACATCTTCCTTCTTGAAAATACGCAATGGCACGATTTGATCCATATATAGTGATATATGAATTTTATTTTCACAGTTCACGTAGCGAATGAAATATGTCACGGAATGTGTAGATGTACCCTGAAAATAAATCCTAAATATGGCGTTTTTTTCCTCGACCGTGATCTCGTTGCGGATGCCATTCACTTATGTAGCCTGATAGAAAGGGAGAGGGGGGACTGTCTTATGCTTTTTTTTTCAACGCTGCTCGGGTTTCATTATGGTTTTTAAAGCCAAACTTTATGAATGAAATGCGATTTTCTCTCCCCCTCTTCCTCAACCCCCTCCTCTTCTTCCTTTCCTCATGTCCCCCCCCCCCCCCCCCTCCCCCCCTACAACCCGGCTCTTTCTTCCTCCATTCCTTCTTGCACCCACTCATCTTTCATTTTTTTTCCCTTAACAAATGCAAACATTCATACACAATATCACTTTTTTTTAATTCCGCCACTTTTATTGTATTTCATTCATAAAATTGCTTGTGTCGACGCGCGAGCGAGCGCAGATGTGAGCTGGGGATAGGTGGGAGAGAAAACGGAATGTCTTAAAATTATTAACAACACAATATCGACAAATCTCTAAATCTAAAATGTGCGTGTGTGTGTGTGTGTGTGTGTGTGTGTATATGTGTGTGTGCGTTTATTATATCATGCATTAAATTGGGATTCTTGGTGTGGAAAAATATCGCTGTGCCTGGGCTCACATAGCACGGGCCTCGTATGGCTAATGGGCGCGTTCATTGATATATCTCTGTGAGAAAAAGCTCAGTGGATTTCTCTTTCTCCCTCTAGGTCATGAGGGCTGAGACATTTCAGTCTGTCTCGACATTTTTTTTTTAATATTTGCTGCAATCTCATTCCCACCATTCATTTATGATCTACCTCTTTTTACAATATGAACGCATTCAATCATATGAACGCGTTCAGTCATTTATGTGCCACTCGGTTTACACCAAGCATTAAACTACCTGAAAGCAACTACGCCTGTTAATATGTTGCGTTTCCTGGATTGAAAGCGAGAACGCGTTGCACTCTCTCACGTGATCCTTCACTAACACTCGCTCAGCCTTCCTGTACATCACTGGCGGAGTTTCATCCTGACGCTGATGGTTAAATGAATATAAATGGAAAACCAAGATCAGACACATGACAATGTATCTAAATGTTAGTTTATAATAGTGCATGGTTTATTAAAACAAAATTACAAATCAATCAAGTCATCTGTAGTGAACAACAACAACAACAAAAAAATCATAATTTCTTCATAAGGCCCCATTTATTATTTGTTATACAAACACTGAACAATAAATGTCCCTATTTTGCATCACACAGCCTTTGCTGTTCTATTTCACACACTAGAGTTTTCCACTGTATTGTTGGTCCTTTAGTAAAACCTGTGTTTGTTATTCGGATGTTTAGGTATGCACCTGTGCTCGTGTGCATGTGTGTGTGTGCTTGCGTGCACATATTAAGGTGGGTGGATAATGTTGGGAGTTTGTGTGCCATATGCATTCATGTAGGTGTTTAAGTGTTTTTGTTTGTGAGTGCTTCTGATGTCTGATGCTCTACTAGTCTGTGTCCTCACACCTCACAACTCCCTTACAGCGTGCGTGTCCGAGCAGTGGTAATGACACGTGACGATTCTAGTGGTGGCTGGGTGCCCCTTGGAGGTGGAGGCCTTAGCCACGTTGTCATCTGTAAAGGGAGGAGTTCTGAAAGCCAAGGGCAGAAGGAATATGTCATACGTGGAGAGCGGCTGCGCGATCGAGCAGTGAGTGTGTGCGTGTGTGTTTATGCCAGTCTCCAACTGACATTTTATTTGTACTGGCTCTGACTTAATGTATGCCATCTTTGGGTCAGCAGTTTAAAGGTATATGTGATGCCAACTTATTCACAGACCCACACTGACCCTTCTCTTTCTATGTAGCCCGTGCTTGAATGTCCCATTCAAAAGGGTCTGATCTACAACAAGGTGAACCCCATCTTCCATCACTGGCGTGTGGAGGAGAGGAAGTTTGGCCTAACCTTCCAGAGTCCAGCCGATGCCATTTCTTTTGAGAAGGGCCTTCAAATTGTCCTTGACAAGCTGGACAAAGGTATGCCAAAAACCTAGAGGCCTAAAAAAGTTATTGATGAGATTACAAATATCAATATTGGTTATTCTACCTGCTACCTTTGTCTTGTGGAATCTTATGATCTCATTTATTTGGTTTATTATGTAAAATATATGACTATTTTTGTAAACATGTCATTTTAATATCCACAATATTTTTGCATGTAAAAATCTAAAATCTAATTCTTTTACGATAACTTTCCTTTCAAGGCTTTGACTCTCCTTCTTCCTCCACACCAGAAGAAGGGGACACTGAAGATGATGGTCAAGCAGTGAGTCTATTTATCACCTCATAACTTTTATCACTATCAAGTAATTTATGTTAAAAATACAGTCCAAGGACAAAACAAGCCCTTATATTTTACATTCCACAAAGACAGATAAATCTCAGTGGCTGAATTTTTGATCGCAAGACTAGAGGGAAGCATTACACTGCTAACTTTTTCCCAACCTTTAATATGAAATAATTTCAGGGGAAAAACAACAACCTGGCTGAACAAATGTGCACCCCGTTTATCAATGAGGCCTGTGACTGTGCTCAGAATTAAATCAATCAATCTCACTCAAACTCGGGTTATAAAGTGAGGAATGTTATAAATGAAGTGAGCCTGATTAACCCCAAATAAAAATGCACTGTAAGTGCAATGTTTCATTGACTAATCATCATTAAGATCCATTTATTGAAAGATTCCAATCAAGAGAGAGAAAAAATATTTAAAAAGAAATATACCATAGAACATTGTGAAGGCCATCATCAAGTTGAAAAAATGGGCCACCACCATGACAATACCAGAAATTGGACAGCCCTCCAAAACTGAAAAAAGATTAAATAAACTCCTATCTGGTTTATCTGGCTGCTTTTCTGGAATTATTAAAGAAGATTCAAGAATATTCTGTACTGGAAGCTGTTTCTCACTTGGGAAAAAAATAAGACCCAATTAGAAACAACTTCTAAAGACTTAAAAGATTTTGAACAGGAGATCCATACATTTCATAGATCTAAAGACTTTTTAAATGAAAGAGTTGAATAAAATTGGTATATTAACCAATATGTAATTCTATGCAAACTTATAATTTGGCATAAATATTATATATATATATATATATATATATATATATATATATATATATATATATATATATATATATATATAATGGCCAAATTAATCGGGTAAGCTCCCACTGTACCAATCATTATACACATTTTGGTGCATTTTGGTACCTGGTCCTTCATTGGGGATTTACCCGACTTAGTCCACCTCTTAATACCAACACTATTACGTCGCAATTACAGAAACCATCAATACTATACAAAAACGCAATATAACAACGTGTGGCATTACAGAGAGAGAGGCATTTCACATATTGAGTGCGAATACCATTTTACTAGAAAGCAAGAAACCCAGTTAAGACTCCAAACCACCGCACCTGGAGCAGTTCAGAATCAATATTTGTCTAATACATGACAAAAACATAAAAAAAATTGAAATAAAATACATCATACTTACCAAAGATGCATATTCATAATGCATACTCACGTAATTTGCACCGCTCCTCAGAGGCTGTAAACCAGTGGTAAGGCTCATATTCACTGGTGTGAAAGTGGAGAACAAACCCATTCCCGGGCTGAGACAAGCTAGCTAGCATCGCCTAGAAGATGTGTGTGTTTTGCTAATCGAATTGGCTGTAACAGTTTCCTTCTGAAAAACCAATCAGAGGACGAAAAAATGCTGACGTTATTCTGAGGCAAATTTGAAATCTGATTGGTTAAAGAAACAGAACCATTGCTAATATAGTCTATGGTACATCGGCCAGCACTACTGATTCTGAAGGCCCTGGGCAGGTTAGATTGACTTGGCAGCACATAGAGGCTGGAATCTGATTGGACAATAAATCTAATGTTCACATACATGTACTGGAAGCAGTGCAGCCAAGAGAAACACTATGACATAAAGAGAATAAACTGTTGGGAATAAATTAATACAATTTCATAAAACAAATATTAGAATTTAGGTTGTAAATGTAGGTCAGTACTTTTGATAGTGTTTAAGCCAGCAGAGAAGGCTTTGCTGGCCCTGATGGCCCACCACTATATATATATATATATATATATATATATATATATATATATATATATATATATATATATATATATAGTACATTTAGCATTCAGAAAGTATTCAGACCCCTTTAACTTACCCTTTATAATTTTGTTATGTTGCAACCTGATACTACAATTGTAATTTTTTTTTCTCATTAATCTAAAATCGGTACCCCAGAATGACAAAATGAAAACAAAATTCATGAAATGCATGGTTTTTTTTTTTTTGGTTTTTACATATGAACAGGTACATATTCAGACTCTTTACTCAGTATTTAGTTTGGGCAGTTACAGCCTCGAGTCGGTTTAGGAAAGATGCATCATGCTTTGCACACCTTGGTTTTCTATCATTCTTCAATGCAAATCCTCTCAAGTCAAATGGGGTTGAATGGGGACTGTCAGTGGACAGCCAGGTTTCTACAGATATGTTTAAAAAGGTTCACTTCAGGGTTCCGGCTGTTCCACTTTAGGGCATTCACAGACTTGTCCCTAAGCGACTCCTGTGTTGTCTTAACTGTGTGCTTATGGTTGTTGTTATGTAGGAAGGTCAACCTTCTGCCCAGTCTGAGGTCCTGAGCACTGTATTGAGCACTGAACCCAGAGCATAATACTGCCACCATCATGCTCCACTTTTGGGATGGTTTGGGGCAGATGATGATGATGAGCTGTGCCTGATTTCCAACGCACATTATGTTTGGAATTGAGGCAAACAGTTTAACCTTGGTTTCATCAGACCAGAAAATCTTGTTCCACACTGTCTGAGAGTCCTTTGGGTGTTTTTTTGCATACTTCAAGCCCAGATCAGTGAAGGGCAGAAGTGATAGTTGTCCTTCTGGAACTTTGTCCCATCACCACACAGGATCTCTGTTAGCTCAGTCAGAGTGACCATTGGGTTCTTGGTCACCTCTTTACTAGGCCTTTCTCCTTTGATTGCTCAGTTTGGCAGGATGACCAGCTCTTGGAAGAGTCCTGGTTGTGCGACACTTCTTCCATTTGAGAATAATGGAGGCCACTGTGCTTTTGGAAATCATCAGTGCAGCAACAACTTTTTGTAGACTTCCCCAGCTCTAGCCAACAATCCTGTCTCTGAGCTCCGCAGGCACTTTTTTTGACCTCATAGCTTCATTTTTGCTCTGATATGCATTGTCTGCTGTGAGGTATAGAAAGGTGTGTGCCTTTCCTAATCACGTCCAATCAATGAAAATGTTCCATAGGTAGACCCCAGTCAAGGTCTAGAAACATCCCAGCAATGATCAAGAGAAATAGGAGACAACTGAGCTAACTGTCTAGTGTTTTTGCATACTGAATGCTTATGTTCATGCAATATGTCAGGTTTTTTATTTTAAAGAATTTATTGACATTTCTATAATCCAGGTTTAATTTGGTCATTATGGCATTATGGGGTATTGAGTGTAGATCAATTGAAAAAATACATTTTGATACTAAATACATTAGTATCAGGCTGCAACATAACAAAATTGAAAAAAAGTGAAGGGGGTCTGAATAATTTCTAAATGCACTATATATATATATATATATATATATATATATATATATATATATATATATATATATATATATATATTAGATAAAATTTCTGCTTGGTTAAATAAGTCATAAGATAATATATACAAAATTATAAAAAAATTAATCAATTAATCAATTAATGCAATACACTTTTATTATATTGAATAAATTGAGTAATCAATTCAATTAGCACAAATACATTTTTTTCAAGAAAATTCAATAAATGGAAAAATGAAATTAAATATTTTAAATTTGTTAGACCCCATTAGCGGCTAACGCTAGCGATATGGATTCTTTAGCATTTTCATGCTTGCACAAAACAAATCTTATTTCCGTTACGTGTTTCTTTTTTATACCAATACCATTGTTGTGTATGTTTTCAAATTTAATAACAACAACAACAGCAATAATACTAATAAAAACCCTAAAAATTTGAGGTGGAGACTAAACAAACTTGAAAATAAATACATTCCTGGGGGAACACAGATTTTATCAGGTTCCACACATAAAAAGGACTGCATTCGGGAAAACCTGTGTACCAAACCGAAAGCACTGTACCGACAGTACATATAATATATATATTACGGCTATCAAGGGATTTAAATATTTTATTACAATTAATCACATGATTGTCATGAGTTATTTTGCAACTTAATCACACATTTTTGTCCATTCTAAATACCTAAATACATTCTAAGTATCTTAAAGTAATACTTTTCAAGTTTTCAATACTCTAATCAACATGGGCATGGACAAATATGGATGCTTTATGCAAATGTATTATTAGAGAAACCAAACTGAACATAGAGCATATGGAACATAGACATTTTTCAAAGATGGTAGACATGTTTTAAAGAACTTGTTCATGTCTATTAAACACATGGAAAAAAGAACAACCCACAGGTTCCCATTACATCTGTTTATTTGCACTGAGCCAGTTGCTCAAACAGACAAGCCTGTTTACATTTCAGATGACAGGGCAGCTCATAAAAATACTCTTGTAAATGTTTTAAAGTAACTATGGTGTTTTAAATTATGTAAATCTTTAGGACACCAAACTGAACTTTTGCTATGTTTCCGCACGGATGGTTTTAAATGCCGGATGTGTGCACCTTAGCAGATTTTGGTGACTGATTTGAGACTTGGCACATCAGTAAAACAATGTTTAGTGATTAAAAATTATTTTTTAGTTGAATAATTTTTTTTATGTCTGAGTAAAAAACAGACGTTGTGAATGAATGTGTGTTGCATTTAAAGTTGTCATATCAATTAATTAACTAATTAATTAGTTAATTAATAAAAAATTTTAATAAAAAGAATCAAACAGAAATGAATGCTGCATTAATCGCGCAATTTGACAGCTTATATATATATATATATATATATATATATATATACTGTGACCTTCTGAAGCAGAACATTATGCCCTCTATTCAGAAACTGGGCCGATTGTCCAACACAGTTTTCAAACACAATAATGACTCCAAACACACTTCCAAGATGACAACTACCTTGCTGAGGAATCTAAAGGTGAAGGTGATGGAGTGGACAAGTATGTCTCCAAACCTGAACCCTATTGAGTGCTTGTGGTTGCGGTAGAGAAGCGCCATGTATCTAACATCCAATATAATATCCTTTCTTAATTTGCCATTAACTTCTCTGTATACAAATTATTCTAGAGTCAAATGTGAAGCCATCTGTCCGACAGCTAAAGCTTGCCGAAATTAGGTCAACAGAACAATGACGCCAACCACACCAGCGAATCTACAACAATATTGCTGAAAAAGAACAAAAGTAAGGAATGACCCAGTAAAATTCATACAGAAAATGATTATTAACGAAGTTATTGCTTTGGATAGAATTCAAAGAGCTGCTATTTCTGTATTTATATTTTTATATACACATACACAGACACACACAAACAAATCAGCCATAACAAGGAATAGTACCTAGTCATTTAAGGAAGGACTACTGGAATGGTTTCACGGCCACGCAAGGCTCAAAGAGCTATAACACAAACTTCTGAAAATAAATGCTTTCTATGATAGAGCGGTGTCAGAACACACAGCACATTGTAGCTTGCTGTGTATGAACCTGCACAGGTCAGATAGTCCATGTTCATCTCTGTCCACCACAAAAAGTGCCTACTGAAGCAACTTTGGAGTAATATAAAAAAGTGACCTGATCTGATTAATCATTTTAGATTTTAAATAATGTAAATGGTCAGATGCATGTACATTGCTTACCTGGGGACAAACTGGCACAAGGACTTTACACTGGCCAACAAGTAGATGCTACTTTGATACCTAACAGCAAGAAAACATTGCTGTAGACCAAATATACCTCCTCAAGGCAACAATAAGTTCTAATGGAAGTGATATGTAGGATAATGCAGCCTAACACAAGTTTATTAGTATATATATATATATATATATATATATATATATATATATATATATATATATATATATATATTGGTGTCAGCTTGTGTGTAGCTAGCCGGGTCCATGCCCTCCACTTCCACTTCTCTTCGAGAAGGGCGCTCTCGCTCCTCCCTGGTTTGGGCACTGCTTTTGCCAAGGCGAAGGGAAGTGTCGATTTACGTCATGGGGGCACACTGAGGTGTCCAGATCCTGGAGCAGCCGATACTTGACCCACCTCTTCAGTTCCTATGTCTCTCTCTGCGCTGATGTAGTAGGGCAAAAATATTGCAGTTAAGGGGCGATGCCCCGGGTTGAAGAGATGCTAGCTGACTATCTCTCCCCAGGTGCTGCATCATACCTTAAGGCACTGCCCTGAAGCCCCTTTGGACTTCCTCGGCCTTGGTGGGCACAATGGCCGTGTTACAGGCATGCCAGGCTGACCTGCTGTGAAAATTGGATGAGGAAGTTAGTACGGGCGCTGAAGATGTCCAAAAGACACGTCGTGCTACGGACCTGACGATTGGGACTAATAAGGAGACCACTAGAGCCACTGGCCAGTCCACGTCAGCCCTAGTGACCACAGAGAGGCATCTGTTGCTCACCCTATCAGATATTCTTGACAGGGGCAAAGCTTTCCTTCTGGAAAAGGAAAAAAAAGCACTACATGGACAACACATCAGTGGTCTCCTACATCAACCACCAGGGGGGTCTGCGATCTCGCCCCTATACAGGCTGGCATGTCAAATCCCCCTGTGGTCCCAAGGGATGCTGCCCCCCTTTCGCGCTGCTCCTGGGAGTTCTGAACAAAAGGTTTGCTGGGATGGAGTCCTTCGGTGGCCAGGCAGACCATGGTTTGCGGACCTGGCAGCCCTTCTTGAGCGACCTCCTTGTTAGAGAGGTTCCTCCTGTGAGAGAGGTTCTCCCAGGCAGGGGGCACCTTGGTTCACCTATGCCCAGAGTTATGGAGCCTGTGGCTGTTGCCCCTGAGGGGCACAACTCTTAGCCACTGGTCTCTCTGCCGAGGTAGTGGAGACCATTCATCCAGAGCTGGTTGTATGCCACGAAATGGTGCTTGTTTACTGTGTGGTTTAAGTGCACCCAGTTGGATCTAGTTAACTGCCCAGTCGGTTCAGGGACAGTTCACCACAGGGTTGTGTTACGTGTCGGCTATTACAGCTTATCGTGCCACGCTTGCTGAGCAGTCGCTGGGCAAGCACCCATTAATGACATGTTTATTCTGACACAGCTCGAGTTCTTGAAAGAGAACGTGTCTCGGTTACGTATGGAACCCTGGTTCCCTCAGGAAAGGAGACAATGCGTCTCCAGGCCACACTCCCTGCATCGCTTACTTCCAGTGCAGTGGTTGTGAAATCACCCCGTCGGTGACGGGTGCCTTTCTGTTGGACAGATTACACACATGATTTAGAGAGAGTTGTTGACGCAGCATCTCGTTCCTTCAGGGAACCAGGTTTACATACATAACCTTTTATTATAAAAGGTTTTCTTTTTTTTTTTTTTTTATAAACAGAGACTTTTATTTTTAACATGCACTGATGACATTTGGGTTTAAGATCCAAAGGTGAATATGAGACAGTAGATCAGAATTTAAACTTTTATTTTCTTTTATCCAAAATCGAAAACCTTTTTCCCATTTTCTTTCATCAAAATTAACCAAATTAGAACAGGGCAACTTTATTCATGGTCTATCAAAAATGTAGAAACCTAAATTCAAAATTTTGGAACCACATGTCCTAAAATAAATTAAAGTGAAAAAAACATGTATTATTTGGTTACATACAGTACCTTTTGCTTGCAACTGCATCAAGTCAGTGATCCAATGATCTACCAAACTAAAATACCAAACTCTTGCATTGCTTAGTCTGGTGACTGGCTAGGCTAGTCTACAACCTTCCACTTTCCCCCCTTTACGCAGACTTATGCAATCAGGGTGTTGTACTTTTTTTTTTAAATTTAAAGTCTTTACAAATATAAAATATTTTCTCTGTATTTTTTAAAGATTACATTAAAGGTCTTAAAAAGTCGGATATTTATGTTGTTCCCTTTTCTCTGATTAAGTGATTTGTTGTTTTGGCACTGTGTTTTGGGTTATTGTCTTGCTTCATGATGAAGTTTCCTGAAATTAGATTGGATGCATTTCTCTGTAAATTGGCAGGCAGAATGTTTCTTTCTCAATTAATGTTGCTGTTACCATCACGTTTTACATCATCACTGAAGCTAGTTAGTTGAGCCTATTCTGGAAGTAGCCATTCAAACTCAACACATTAAAGAAACATCCATCTCAGTTCTAGTGTTCCAATATTTTTGACATCACGAAAATGGGTGGATTCAAACAAGAGGTGTCATTTTCTAAGTTGTTTAACATAAATTATCAGGAAATAAAAGGAATTTCCATTATATTTTGATCATATTTATAAAGGCAAAGAGAGAAAATTGAAACCAATGCACAAGCATTGGGCATTGCTAATGCAACAATTCGTAAAGCTGTGAAAAAGAATGAAACCACTTGTGTACTAAGAATGAGACATGAAACAGGTGAGCCAAGATATTTACAGAATAAATACAGAACTTCAGAACTGACTAAACTAAAACATTTGCCAATTTACAGAAAAAAAGAAATGTAATCAATTCATCATGCAGCAAGACAATAAACTAAAATATACTGCCAACATAACTAAACAATGTCATCAGAGGGAAAAGTGGTTTTAGACTGGCCAAGTAGATCACCAGACCTTAATCAAATTTGCCATGTATTATACCTCCAAAAAAAAGAGACTGAAGCCATCAAACAAGTAAAAGCAGCACAAAGACAGAATGCAACCAGAGTGATGTACAAAAGTGCTTTTATATATACAGTGGTGTGAAAAGGTTTTTGCCCCCTTATTTTTTTGCATGTTTGTCACACTTTAATGTTTCAGATCATCAAACTAATTTAAATATTAGTAAAAGCTTACACAAGTGAACACAACATGCATTTTTTAAATGAAGGTTTTTATTATTCAAAAAGAAAAGAAAATCCAAAACTACATGGTCCTGTGTGAAAAAGTGTTTGCCCCCCTGTTAAAACTGTGGTTTATCACACAAGTTAAATTTCTCCAGCCACACCCAGGGCTGATTACTGCCACACCTGTTCACAATCAAGAAATCTCTTAAATAAGACCTACCTGAAAAAGTGAAGTAGACCACAAGATCCTTAAAAGCTAGACATCATGCTGAGATCCAAAGAAATTCAGAAACAAATGAGAAAGAAAGTAATTGAGATCTATCAGTGTGGAAAAAGGTTATAAATTAAAAATAATTATATAAATATAAAAATAAATATAAAAATTTCTAAAGCTTTGGGACTCCAGTAAACCACAGTGAGAGCCATTATTCACAAATGGCAAAAACATTGAACAGTAAAGAGAACCTTCCCAGGAGTGGCCGTCCGACCAAAATTACCCCAAGAGCACAGCGACGACTCATCCAAGAGGTCACAAAAGACCCCACAACAACATCCAAAGAACTGCCGGCCTCACTTGCCTCAGTTAAGGTCAGTGTTCATGACTCCACCATGAGAAAGAAACGGCAAAAATGGTCTGCATGGCAGAGTTCCAAGACCAAAACCGCTGCTGAGCAAAACGAACATAAAGGCTCATCTCAGTTTTGCCAGAAAACATCTTCATGATCCCCAAGACCTTTGGGAAAATTCTCTGTGGACTGACGAGACAAAAGTTTAACTTTTCGGAAGATGTGTATCCCATTACGTCTGGCATAAAAGTAACACCGCATTTCAGAAAAAGTACAACATACCAACAGTAAAACATGGTGGTGGTAGTGTGATGGTCTGGGGCTATTTTGCTGCTTCAAGACATGGAAGATTTGCTGTGATAAATAAAACCATGAATTCTGCTGTTTACCAAAAAATCCTGAAGGAGAATGTCCGGCCATCTGTTCATGACCTCAAGCTCAAGCGAACTTGGGTTCTGCAGCAGGACAATGATTAAAAAAAAAAAACAAAGCAGCAAATCCACCTCTGAATGGCTGAAGAAAAACAAAATGAAGACTTTGGAGTGGCCTAGTCAAAGTCCTTACCTGAATCCTATTGAGATGCTGTGGCATGACCCTAAAAAGGCGGTTCATGCTCGAAAACCCTCCAATGTGGCTGAATTACAACAATTCTGCACAGCGCTGTAACAGACTCATTGCAAGTTATCGCAAACGCTTGATTGCAGTTGGTTCTGCTAAGGGCGGCCCAACCAGTTATTAGGTTTAGGAACAAACATTTTTTTACACAGGGCCATGTAGTTTTGGATTTAGTTTTCCCTCAATAATAAAAACCTTCATTTAAAAACTGCATGTTGTGTTCACTTGTGTTATATTTTGCTTATATTTAAATTAGTTTGATGATCTGAAACATTAAAGTGTGACAAATATGCAAAAGATTTTGAAATCAGGAAACACTTTTTCACACCACTATCTATCTATCTATCTATCTATCTATCTATCTATCTATCTATCTATCTATCTATCTATCTATCTATCTATCTATCTATATATATATATATATATATATATATATATATATATATATATATATATATATATTCAGGTTGTGCTTTCCGAGATGCTTTTCTGCTCACCACATTATTGAAAAAGCGCTTAAATTACATTAAATTTAAACCAGTCTGTTAAATCCCTCAATCTATTTCATCAACCAGGTGAAATTTTGTTTTTCACAACATTCTGTTTTGTGTAAAGAACCCAGGAAATTAAAAGTTTATAAAAAAAACTCTCAAACCAGCCTCAAACAACCATGTCACAGTTAAAGCCCTACAGGTCACATTTGATGTGAACACTACCTAAAGCTCTTTAGCTGTATCTGCCTGATTCAAATTTCATTGAAATGGTATTTTAATAATGGACATTGTCACAAATCACCTTTACAGAAATAAAAAAAATTCTGGGTTTAACTGTAAATGTAAATTTACATGACATGAAATTCATCATTTACATGAAATTCCCATTGTGCGAACAAGAAATTCATTATCTTTCCAATATGAAGTCTATTTTGTTGAGGTTATCAGCTATTTGCTGATGGAGACTTGAGTGCATCTTGGCAATTGCAATCCAAAGCCATCTTAGGTAGCTGTCCATATGAGGCCAAATCAATCAATGAATCATGAATGAATCAAACAGACCCAGAGAGCAGTAAAAGTCAGGATCACTAGTATCTCAGGAATAGCAAGTACCGTAATTTGCGGACTATTAAGCGAACCCAAATATAAGCCGTACCCACTGAATTTTACAAAGATTTTTATTTTGAACATAAATAAGCCGCACCTGTCTATATGTGTATATGTGTATAAGTGTATATGCCTACAGTGAAACTAATGAATTTTACACAGGCTTTAATGAAAGACAGTGCCTGTTACACGGCCTACCAAGAAAGTCATTGTTCACTGTCTTAATTCTTCCTTTCACAACAGTTTCTCTTGAGAGTTTTTCTTTTGGCATCGGCGTGCATTTAAAAATCACCATCGGTGAAGCTTTTCTCCCGATGCCGTGCAGCTCAGAACACAGGTGAAGTGCGTTTTTTCATGCCCGGTTGTTTTCAGCGTGACGAATGATTTGCATTTCCTGTAGACAGTCCGAGTGAGCGGCAGGTCAAACTTCAGAGGAACCTCATCCATATTTATGATGTGGTGTGGCCCAATTCAGTGGGAGCACACCCGATTTAATGTAGAGAGTTTCATTGGTTCACCTGAACCCGTTCGGTAATTTCATTGGTCTAATGTTATGGGGTTCAGGTTTTTTGGCTTGAAGCTTGTGAAACCGGGAAAAACCCAGGAAAAATCCATAAATTAGCCACTTTGTTGTTTAAGCCGCGGGGTTCAAAGAGTGGGGAAAAAAGTAGCGGCTTATAGTCCGGAAAATACAGTATATCTAAACAAAGAGAGGGAGAAATCGAGAGAAACACTAGCTTGCAGGGCTAGCTAGCCAAATAAACGGTAAAGGACAATGATTGCATGCATGCAATTTACACATTATACTGATGCCACAGAATTAACTTATGAGAAAACTACATGAATGAGCAGGTGTACATGTGTTCGTAATAGCAGATGCTGAGTGTACAGTGAGGAAAATAAGTATTTAAACACCCTGCTATTTTGCAAGTTCTCCCACTTAGAAATCATGGAGGGGTCTGAAATTGTCATCGTAGGTGCATGTCCACTGTGAGAGACATAATCTAAAAAAAAAAAAATCCAGAAATCACAATGTATGATTTTTTAACTATTTATTTGTATGATACAGCTGCAAATAAGTATTTGAACACCTGAGAAAGTCAATGTTAATATTTGGTACAGTAGCCTTTGTTTGCAATTACAGAGGTCAAATGTTTCCTGTAGTTTTTCACCAGGTTTGCACACACTGCAGGAGGGATTTTGGTCCACTCCTCCACACAGATCTTTTCTAGATCAGTCAGGTTTCTGGCCTGTTGCTGAGAAACACGGAGTTTGAGCTCCCTCCAAAGAACCTTGATATGCTTCTTACAGAGCCACTCCTTGGTTATCCTGGCTGTGTGCTTCGGGTCATCGTCATGTTGGAAGACCCAGCATCGACCCATCTTCAATGCTCTAACTAAGGGAAGGAGGTTGTTCCCCAAAATCTCGCAATACATGGCCCCGGTCATCCTCTCCTTAATACAGTGCAGCCGCCCTGTCCCATGTGCAGAAAAACACCCCCAAAGCATGATGCTACCACCCCCATGCTTTACAGTAGGGATGGTTTTCTTGGGATGGTACTCATCATTCTTCTTCCTCCAAACACGTTTACTGGAATTATGACCCAAAAGTTCTATTTTGGTCTCATCTGACCACATGACTTTCTCCCATGACTCCTCTGGATCATCCAAATGGTCATTGGCAAACTTAAGACGTGCCTGGACATGTGCTGGTTTAAGCAAGGGAACCTTCCGTGCCATGCATAATTTCAAACCATGACGTCTTAGTGTATTACCAACAGTAACCTTGGAAATGGTGGTCCCAGCTCTTTTCAGGTCATTGACCAGCTCCTCCTGTGTAGTTCTGGGCTGATTTCTCACCTTCCTTAGGATCATTGAGACCCCACGAGGTGAGATCTTGCATGGAGCCCCAGTCCGAGGGAGATTGACAGTCATGTTTAGTTTCTTCCATTTTCTAATGATTGCTCCAACAGTGGACCTTTTTTTACCAAGCTGCTTGGCAATTTCCCCGTAGCCCTTTCCAGCCTTGTGGAGGTGTACAATTTTGTCTCTAGTGTCTTTGGACAGCTCTTTGGTCTTGGCCATGTTATAAGTTGGATTCTTACTGATTGTATGGGGTGGACAGGTGCATCTAATTTAAGATAATAAATGTAGTGGAGGTGGACATTTTAAAGGCAGACTAACAGGTCTTTGAGAATAAAAATTCTAGCTGATAGACAGGTGTTCAAATACTTATTTGCAGCTGTATCATACAAATACATAGTTTAAAAAACATATATTGTGATTTCTGGATTTTTTTTTTTAGATTATGTCTCTCACAGTGGACATGCACCTACGATGACAATTTCAGACCCCTCCATGATTTCTAAGTGGGAGAACTTGCAAAATAGCAGGGTGTTCAAATACTTATTTTCCTCAATGTATAAAGACTGTGTATAAAACTTAAAACTGTAACTTGTAACTGGCCCAAAATCTTGATGATATTATTTGTGAGGCTATGATCTAGCTTGTAGATTTCAGTGCTAATGTAGAATTTACTTAAAAATAATGTTGCAACAATCCCTAGAACATTACTTGGTTATAATTGTGTAAATATCCATTAGGGCTACCTAACTATATTTTCTATTAAAGTGTTTTTCCTAAACTGTTGCCACAAAGCTGAAAATACACAATTGTCTGGAATGTCTTTCTATGCTTTAACATTATGATTTCTTCTCCCTTTTTGCTGAACATCCATGCCAACAAAAAACCCTCAGATCCAAACACTAGAAAAACACCTTCTCAATGGAGTGGAGGCTGCTGTAGCAGCAGACTGGAACAACTCATACAACAATATTAATGCTCATGATTTTGGAATGGGATGTTCAGTAGTTGGATGTCCAGATACTTTTGGTCTCATAGTGTACATAAGAAGTAGATAAAAATAAAATTATACATTCATTTTGCCATATAAATCAAAATCTTATTAACTATATTCAGATTTACTATTCAGGTGCCAATACACATTCACTTATTGTTGATAAAAGTAGTTTTCATAGCTGGTATTTTCAAAGCTGTTGTGAAGCTGTACACCCATCATTAGCCAAGGTACAATAAAGGATATTTGGAATTATGCCTTCCCATCCACTGAATGTCCAAATGCGGTGCATAAAATTAGCTCTTCCAAGATTTCTGTGCTAAGGCTGTGTTTGATGACATCTTGTTACAATTTGTTCTAGTACAGGAGGGTCAACCCTTTTTTGCTCTAATCTGGCTCCCTTCAGACAGCTATATTATAAAAAATATAATTTTAATGAAATAACTGAAGCAATGTATAAACCGACAGATTTAGTGACATGCAAAATCATACATATGTGGGTCTTTTTCCTGACACTGACCACTTTAGTTAAACATGCTTTCAAGAGTAGTTTTCTATGCTTAGCAGTCAGAAACCCCCATCCCCACTTATTAGCCCTCGTAATGGTCTGCACCATATTTTCTCATAATTCTTTTCCTAGAAAAGCTTCCAGTTGCTTCAGTTTCTCTGCCTTCTCATCCTTTGAATGTTATTTATGTTTCCCATAATTTGTTTCATAATGTCTCATGATATTAAATACCAAAATTACTTCAAGTGTTTCAGTGCTAACTTTGTAGCTATGACAAATTTTTATTGAAGTAAATGTGGTCAGAAAAAAATTCTTCTGTAATTTAGCAAACTGTGTTAAATGTCTCCTGCACTATTATATGTTCTAAGAAAGAAGGTGCAGATATTTGTCTGTGGGCTGGACTTTGGACACACCTGCACTTACAGGTTCTGTATGTTTGATAACTTTTTGTCTTTGTCAGTCTCACACAGGCAGTGAGTCGTCCTCCAACAGCAGAAAGGAAATGTTACCCAAGCCTATAACCATTGTGACAAGCGAGTCCTCCTCCACTTGCTTTGTCCGCTCTGCAGCAGAAGAGTTTGGGTATGGGGAAGGGCACGCTGTCACTTCTCAGACCCCTGCCCAGGTATTTTACCTGCCTTTTGCATTATTTAGAGTAAATATATTTGATAAGTGAAAATATACAGATAACAATGCAGATATAAAGTGGGGGAAATAATTATTTGATTCCGTGCTGATTTTATAAATTTACCCCTCACGAAGAAATGTAGTCTAGAATTTTTCTGGTAGGTTTATTAAAAGTGAGAGTTTAATTTCTTTGGGGGTAAAGTTACAAAAATCTTCAGGGGATCAAATAATTATTTCCCCCAGTGTACAAGTTAGTGTTACCAAATAGTTCTTATTGTTTTATTGGTAGCAAAAAACATGGTTAGGTCCATGCAAGATTAATTGCATGGATATTTGTGTTTTCATTATTGGTTCTCTATTTCTGCCCACCATTATTTTGGTTTTCTCCAGGTCCATAGGCGATCATGCCAGCACCAGATTTCTCAAGTATCTGCTGTGTTGAACCCACCAGCGCCTCCTCCCCCTCCTCCTGCTCCCCCAACCTCACCTTTGGCACCCCCTGCCTCCTCGCCCTTGTCCCCACTCTCTCCTACTATGTCCTTGCTGGAAGAAGGTGACCTACGCAGTATTGATCCATGCAAGGATTTATGGGGCTCACGAGGTTATGAGGACTACAGACGTGCCGGGGCCACACGGACCAAAGTAGGGGGTCTGACAGGAGGAGTCATGGTAGGAAGTGGGCCAGACAAGTCAGAGCTGTGTGTAGTGCACTTTGAAAAAGAACTGGCAGCTGTGGGAACTACAGGCTGTGAGGTCACTGTTATGCTGGACACCAAAGGCTCTCGGCGCCACTCCTCCTCACCCACCTGTATGCCTAATGCTATGCCTGGAGCATCTCCTGCAAGTGGCTCTCCTCAGGAGACAGGCAAAAGTTCACCCTCACCATGCTGCATCCATACTTCACTTGCCACACCCCGTTCTCGGACTCGTAAGAGAGGGGGCAGTGGGACCAGTGGGGGTGGAGATACCATCTCACCTGATGATGACAGCCCATGTCCACAAGGGTCATCCTCCTGCTCATCACGTTGTGTGTACTGTCGCTCGGTCTTTAGTGCCTCAGAGAATGGACGTGGCCGCTGCCAGGATGCTCCAGATCCAGCTCTACACTGCTTACGCCAGTGGACATGTGTATGGTGTGCTGAGAGCCTGCTCTACCACTGCATGTCAGACTCTGAAGGTGAGTTCTGGGAGCCTTGTTCATGTGAAGACTCTCTGGGACGCAGGCCACACCCACTCTGCTGTGCCGGCTGGATGGTACTACTGGCACTGTCACTTTTTGTGCCCTGCATGTGCTGCTACCTGCCCCTGCGAGCATGCCTGCGCTGTGGGGAGAGATGCGGCTGCTGTGGTGGAAAGCACAAGGCTGTGCGGTGAGACCTGGCTTTAGGAGGTTTTGAGGCCAGGAAGAGGTTGTTGTGATGGCAGGAGAGGGAAGGGAGAACACCAAATTTTTTTCATTTAAAGAATAGCTGTAGAGCAAGACCTCTTAAACTATAATTAAAAAGTCTCCTTTCCCCCACAATCCTCTGCTGCATTCCGTTTATATGCTACCAGGACCCTTAATGGTGGTGCCAACACACAATGCACTAACAGGTTTGCATTGTGCACTTCAGAGAAACACAAAGATGCAGGAAGATGGCTCCTACCGCCAGCTTCTCTCATCTCTGACTGACTGTTGTTGAGGCTTACAGACGGTGGACACTGAAAACACCAATGTGTAAAGCTAAGTTAGATTATTTTTTTGTTTCATTTTTTAGGAAGATAATACAAGACAAAATGTATAATATCTTACTTTCCTTAACATTGAAAGGTTTTTGTTTTATGTATAATTCATTAACATCCCCCCCCCCCCCCTTTTTTTTAACAGAGTTTTGCCTCAATGTTCCAGGCAGCATAGAGGAAAGGAAAAAAAAGTATATATAGAGAAAAAGCAGCCAAAATTACAAAGCCATTGGCATACAGTAGCATATTGAGTGGTCAGTGTGTTTTTGGAGCTGTTTCAGATAAGGACATGTTAGAGTACACTGGTCAGGAAATTTTTTTATTTGATTTTACAGTAGGTGCTTATGGGGCGATCACTAAAATTGCAATGCACAAAAACACACTACTCAGAAAAGAAGTGATACCATATTTTACTGTTGGAAACCAAACCTATATTGCAACTGCAAAAAATAACAACATTACAGATATCAACACTGGCCCTGATGTGCAGATTACAAATTTAGTGTAATTAATAACAAATGAAAAGTTCTTTTTTATTAAGACTCTGCTGTAGAGTATAAGGGGGCCAGAAAAAATAAAAGTCTCTCAAAAAGGACAGGAAATATTACTGAAAAAGTTGAAGGTGAAAATGGCTTATGGTGTAGAATCAAACAGTCTAATCTGTTCAGTCTGATGAGTATGAAGTCTGTATCTGCATATGAAGAATCGATTTGTTTAATGTAATGGTGTACACAGAATCACACAGGAGTTGTTTGGCCACTTTTATTGCCATTCTGTACTATCTCACTAATTTGTCACTGTAATCAATTGCAAAGTGACCTTTTTAGAGAACAACATAATATATTATATTAAGCTGACTATCCGATCTATTAAACCAAAACAGTTTTGCAGTGATTATTCCAGCATGATCTTACATTATATTCAAATATAAATGTTATTTTATATAAACTTTTACCATTCTAAATGATTAGTATGAACCTTGGTCTTTTTGCAAATGAATACAATGTACAAAAATGATATTCATAGTAAATAATTTAGATAAATCAGATCAAACACTGCCTGTGATCTCAGACTGAACCTCATAGCTTTTATTGTATATCTGATGGGACATGGCTTTACAATATTTGTCTACAAGCTGCTATTTTATTACCCTCCCCAACATATATTTTTTAAACCCTTCTGCTGCAGAACATCACAAAAACCCCGATCACAGATTTTAGTGAACTATCGGAGCGATAGCAACCTATACTGTGTAGGTATTTTAATATGGCACTGGAGGCAATGCTAAAATATTACCCACTTTTCAGTAAAAATAAATAAATCTTAATTGGAAGCACTTTATAGATTAAGTAACATTCTTGGAGTGTAATAGATACAGGAAAAGTGTCATAAAACACATGCCCTGCTACTAACACTTTTCCCTATACTAGTAGTAGACCATTATTAGTCTCACCAGTATCTAGTCCTTGAGCTTTCCTTGTTGAGTTTGCCCTTCAATGCCCCATTCATTCATCTTGATAAATGTGCCTTTTGATTTAATTAATCAATAACATAGTTTTAAAGTAACTATGTACACAAGTACTTACTTTTTTGGGTCATTTATTTCAGCCAATGTGCATATTTTAATATGTATTGAAAAATCATTAATGAGAAAAAAAAATATTTATTTAATGAGATATTTATTCTAATTATTTTTGGAGACAGGTTTTTATTCCTGTGCTGTCTGACTTCTCTGACTTTGTGCCAATGTGCTGCTTTGATGTGTTACATATTGTGGGTTTGTATCCTTAATTAAACCCTCATTCTATATTTTAATGAAACATAGGATATCTGAATCATAAAATCAATGTCTTGTATGTTCAGGCAAAAAAAGCTTACAGGCTCAGAGTAATTGGTCAGAAACTTTTTAAACAATATAAATTCTACTATTATGTCCAAATGGGTTTGGATTTTTCAGGGGGAAGTCTCACGAGTGCTTGTCATTTTCACTGACAGGAGGTTTGCATGTGTATTTTCTATCAACGTTTTTCAAAGGTGACTGGGCTTAAATTACCCACTGGAACCACTTGCTGGAAAAACATTTTTTACATACAAATATTGCATATGGTGGAAATGGACACAAAAACACATTCAGTGTTGATCAGAAAGCACATGCAGTAAAACATTTCCAGACCATTTTATTTATAATGTAAAATTGAAATGGAGAGTATTATGATTCACAAATACACATACCTATTTTTGTGTACACATACATATGTTTCAGAAATACACATACCTATTTTTACAAGAATTTTTTTTTACAATTTTCTTTTTCAAAAAGAAAAACATACACAGTATAACTTCCTCTGGTACAGAGTTGTTTTTGTGCACAGGTGCAGGAAGAACTCATGACTGGTGTTGACGCTTGTGTTTAAGTATCTCAGTGGAGGTGAGGGTTAAGTCTTTCTTGCAGATATTACAGTGGTAGAGTCTAGTCAGATTAGACAAGGATGCAGATTTTACCACGTCGGTCTCTGTGGAAGAAGATTAAAAGAACTCGGATTAAAACCTGGCATAAAACTGTAGGTTTGTGTGTCATACCAATTTAGTCTTCAGTACAACTCCTACAATTCAAATCTTGCTTATATTTAAAATAAAAAAAAACAATGAACACAATGCAGATTTAAGGTATTTCTATATATGAATAGCCAAATACACAATCTCACCCTCCTCAGGCTGCTGTTCCTCTGGTGGCCTACAGGTGGCCTCATGCTGCATTTGCTCCAGTGGAGTGAAGGGCATGTGCAGTTCACAGTGAGGGCAAGTCCAAAATGTCCGCAAACACTCACTGTACAAGTCTTTGTGGTCCTTTATTGTATGCACACATGCAAAGAAAATACATCTAGTCTCAAACTAGGCTAAAGAATGCATTGGTCACCAAAGTTAACTTGGAGGTCCTTTATCAGTGGTGCTCCTGAATTAATTTCTTGGTTCACTAGAAGTGAACACTACTTTGTACCAAAGTGATAAGTGGCTAAAATCCATATTTACTGTAAACCTAAACAAACACTTTTTGTTATTTTAGGCAACTAGGTAATGTGTAAAGTTTACATTGTTCCTGCAAATACAGATCATTATTGATTTATTTAATAGGGACAGTGCTCACTGATCAACAGGAAGATCAATAAATACAGAGTTAGCCTAAATGGCTATTTTTCATCTGTTGCCCCTTACCAGATTTTAAAAAGGCCTGTAAAAAGCCTGTGAAAATCAAAGTACTATGTAATTATATATATATATATATATATATATATATATATATATATATATATATATATATATATATATATATATATATATATATATATATTAGTCCTTCACTAATACTGGAACCCTTGATAAATATGAGCATAGAAGGCAATGAAAAGATTTTAAGATGTGGCACCAACGTGCCAACAGGCCGTCTCAAACTCGGCGTATATTAGCAGCACCTCAGACGATTGGTTAAAATTGGTCTGACTGTACTTTGCTTTTTAAAACTGCTTAGCAGGTCAACACAAACCATGGAACAGACAATGCAATATTTTGATGTTACAGTGAGCGGACCATACAGTCACCTAAAAGACAGAGTTAGACAATATTGAGGTTACAATCAAAACATCACACTCAGGTTACAGAATGATAACAGGATCCTTGAAGGCTATTGGTCATAGAGTTCAGTGGAGCAGTGTCAGAGACTGAATAATTAAGAGTTGATATAGCTGGAGTCCGTGCTAAATAGTCAAATATGTCATGTTGTGCGATCATATTCAGTTGAGGCACCTCTGTCTCTGTCACCAACCAGATATTACTTCGATAAGGATGAGTATAATGAATGTTTCTCTGTATCTGCCAATATAGATAAACCAATAGGTACTGATTTAAAAAAGAATATTTAAAATTTATATTCATAATCTATTTACTAATGTAAACTGGTTTGAGAAAATGTCTTGATAAATGTGCTATACAAATAAAATGTAAATGCAAATTAATTAAAATGCAAATGATATAAACTGGTTGTAGAGCATCATACCTTATTCTGTTATCAAAACTGTTTGGGTACATATGTGCATAAAATGTTCTCTCGACTTATTTAATAATGTTTGGAGGCATAGATGGCTGCACAAGAAAGGTTAATGGTGGATCTTTGTGTGACTTTACACACTTATGGAATAATTGCATAAATGAGGTGGAGTCAAACAATTCTGTAGTTACTGTTAAATTCACAAAATGTGTTATAAGTACCTAAACAATTTCGATAATAGAATAAGATACATTGCTGTACGACAAGAAATGTCTACAAAATAATTATTAACCTACCTGATCAGCTTATGGTTTATGTCATAGTGTAGGAGAGACAGATGCCTGTACTAAATATGATCATCTAACAAGATGTGACATTCTAGCAAGGACTCCAGATGAATCAAGTCTATTCATAGAGTCCTTGACTCTGCTCCACTGGACTCATGACCAAGAGATTTCAGGTGTCCTCTTAATCAGTCTGTAACCGGAGTGTGGATGTTTTGATAGATGAAGAGTTAAGCAATCTTGTGGTTACTGTCAGATTACTGTATTGTTCCTCTCACTATAATACCAATCGATTGCATTATCCGTTCCACAATTTATGTTGACATGCTAAGCAGTTTTAAAATACACAGGGCAGTCCAATTTCAATACATATTCTGTGTGTGTGTATATATCTCCATGAAATTTTCTCCAAATATACTGCAGAAATTTGGCAAAATGTCGTATTTGAATCCACAGTAAGGACAATACATTTTTACACATTCACACGGATGAATCAACTTTCCACTTCTGTATCCTGTTGTACTTACTGTACAAACTGAGTGACAGATTTAAATGTTCACAGAAAACGTGATGTGTGCAATTCACACAACTTCAAATTCATTTTTTAGTTTTATCAAATATAATTTTAAATATGTCCATACCCCATAAGGTATGGAAGTTTTACTAAAGTACTGACTAAAAGGTTGCCAACAATTGCTTTTTTTATAAAATCGGGTTGTGTTTGTAATTAACATTTTTTACAGCCTTCTTTGCTCATATTTATCAAGGATGCCAATACAGTGCAGGACTTAAGTTATAAAAAGAATGCACACTGAAACTTAATGTCTTAAAAGTAAAAGATGTGATACATCATTCTATACTTACAGGAGGTTGCTGCACCCAAAAAAATAAACCACGGTGTGACAAAAATATAGCTTAAGCAATTGGGCAATTGCTTGTTTTTTTTTTTCTCATTTCAACTGGTAACCCTTTTGATTTGGCCAGTGAGCGATTTTTTCACTAATTTTCACTATTAGGTCACTGAAACCTATAAGATAAACCTTTATTCGTCCCACAGTGGGGAAATTTCTTATGACTTTCTAAGACTTTCTCCGTAATGTAATTAAATATAACAATGTTATTTTCAGTCAATACTGGGCAGAGATATTAATTCCTAGCCCAAAGTATACAAAACTTTAGGGTATTAGCTATTCATTGACATCTTTGCACATACATAATTACAACCTTAGAAAGCTATTGAAGTGATCACTTACACAGAGGCAATTATAGGTGAAGTAGCTGGTCACACGTAGACCTCCTTTAATTGAATCAGGTTCAGCTTTCATCTCGGGGAAGAGGGGAGGGAGGGAAACCTCATTGTTCAGCTGAGGTCCAGCATACAGGTTTTGAAACTGCAGTGGGGTAAGCCTTCTCAGACTGTAACTCACCTGGTCAAAGACTTCTGTGTTAAATACTTCTTGGGTTTATTCTAGAGAAAATCTCTCAAAGAATAATTATTAACTGACATTCCTATCCCAAATTACTTCAAACACATCCAGACCAGTAAAAACCTAAGAATAATCTAAAAAAATTCAAACCACATGTATGCAGCACAGGAAAACCCATTACCTCAGTATACAGTAAGAAGCGTACAAGTCCTTCTGCGATTTTCCCCAACTCATGATTGGATGATGTTGGACCAGCAAGCCCCACACCTGCAGTAGATTTTAAACCTAACTGGCTCAATTTGGCCTGCAGCAGTTTGTCCCAATTGTTCCTCATCATTAGGGCAGAGGACAGCACTTTGAGAGCTGCCCCACTATCACTTATAACCAGCTCCAGCCAGCCATCCACCACCAGCCGTGTGCAGTCTGCATTGCTGTCTATCGAGTTTGCCACTAGCAACAAAACCTGGAGAGAGATGAAGACTTAATGAAGGGAATAAAAGTAAATGCTTATGACAATAGTTGACTATACAATGTGCTGTATGATAGTTTACTGTGTGGGGAAAAGACATTTTAAAATCTGTTTTTGTCGTCACCCAAGGTTATATGCTTGTTTATAGAAGTTGATGAGGACCACACAACTGGCCCTGATATATAAAACGCAAAATTAAAGGTATGTGTATTTACTTTTCCTGACTGAAATCGAGGTGTACTTACAAAAATGTATGTAACAGGTGTTCTCAGTTCTAATTTAAAAGCCCACTTACCTAAATACTTTTATTAAGCCAACACACTGAGAGCTGTGAAAATATGCATAATCAGGTGTGCTGTAAGTAAGCACACCATACACTTCGTCAAGCCCATGGGCTACCTGGTCTGGACTAAAACAGTGTAGGAATTGCTACTTCTACTTTTTCCCCATAGATCATCTATTTACTTTTTATTTGTTTGTATGTCATACAACCTACTAGTGTCTACTTGTCATTTCTCTAACCTGCAGGGCAGGAACCCGCACACAGTTTGACACATAGGGCTTGTTAGTTTCAAGCAGAGTTACAAAAGCCAGCAACTGATGTGCATTACTCTGCCCTTGCTCAGTGCCTAGAGAGAAAGGGGGAAAAATAGACAGTGAAAGGTCTAAAGAGAATATAAGCATGAAAATGTATACAAGACATTACTGACTAGACAATCAGAATATCGATTTTCTTTTCTTTTTTTTTTTTTTTTTTACAAAGGTATACCAGACTTACCAGACTCATATTGAGTGATATGCAGCAAATCCGAATTATTGGCAAAAACACTGGTGGGGTGGATCACAACCCCTTGCTTGTTACGAGTGTGAAACACCTGAACAAAAACAATTCTTGTTATGTATTTATTATGGAAAAGTTATGTTTTTTTTCCTGTGTGTTTGTGTGTGTGCCTGTGCCTGTTCTGAATCTTTGCGTGCAGAGTTATGTTCATCAGGCAGAGCCAGCTGCGGGTACAGGCCACGGCACAGTAGCAGTCTGAAGAGGGTCTGTTGCTTAGAAGAAAGCGTTGCACTAGCATACGCATCTTCCTGAAGTTTGCTAACATCATGCCGCAGTTTAAACTTCACTTCCTGTGGCAAGAAATACAAAACAACTTTGTAAGGATATCGTTTAGCCTTTTGATGGACTACAAACACTGAAATAGCACAAAAGTTTGGCTAGAAAATGGCCAGAGTGCTTCAAGTTGCCAGAACGAATAGGCTATACCAGCAGACGACAATGGGTTCCATTCTATTAGACAGGAACAGAAATCAGAGGCTAGCATCGACACAGACTCACCAAATGTGGAGGGCTAAAGATTAGGGGGGAAAAAAAAATCACCTTGGTCTTTTTCTAGTGTTCCGTCTTGTTTCTGTGTCTGATTCAAGTGTCAGAAACTACTATTCATGTAAAATGTGAAGTGGTCTTCTGCTTCTAAGGCCCACCCATATTGAGGTTTAATGTGCTGTGTTTTAAGATGCTTTTATGCACGATTGTTAAGGGTGCTTAATTCAGTTACTCCAATCAGCTAGCTACCAGACAACTTAATTCACTTTGCTCATTCTCTGCTTATTTCTCTCTTTGTTTTTCACACCATTCTGTATAAACTTTCTTGACTGTTAGCTTTGAAATTCCCAGGAGAGCAGCAGTTTCTTAAATAGTTTCTAAACACTGATGGGGCAAGTTGAAGAACCAGCTGAAGGTGAAGAGAAGGCGGGAAAACTGCCGGTAACATAATAAGTGCTTGGACAGACAGTTTACTTAGTGACCTGTTTTAGTAATCTGTCTGAGTTCTCAGTGTTCACTCTAACCAGACAGAGCTGGACAACTGAAAGTTGTGTGTGCACTGTTAATTATACTTTAAATTGAGAAATTAGAAAATTAAGAAAGCGGTTGCTCTTGAGCTTGGTGTTGACTTATTTGGGTATTTATGCCACAGGTATGGTCACTGAGCTCACAAACCTTCTGCTTTCTGATGTTTGATTTAAACATTAACTTGAAACTCCTGACCCATGTCTCCATTTTGGTACTGCACTGTTTGTACACGACTGACTGATAGGACTACAAGAGAATGCAGATGTACAGGTATTCCTAATATTGGACGGTGAGTGTATATTTATAGATTTGTTTGTTTAGCAGACTAATACTCTCAAGATTGTGCCTAACAAAATCCCAAGTGAACAAACTAAATACAATTATTATGTAATAATCTGTATAAAATGCAGCTCTGTATATTGTTACAGAATAGGTTTCGCTATTATCAAATAAAAAAAAACGTGTATCAAATATACGTATATCGAAAAGTGACCGTTTCGTTCTTTTAGGTAACTAGTCAAGAGTTAGCGAGCTGGTTTCAGAGATAGAGTGGGTAATGTAATTTACCATGCTCAAAGCACCAAAAAGCAACCAAAAGGTCCCAATCGAACAGTGCCACTCTATGCCAGTGGTGTAATTACTATTCAGCAATGCTACTTGGATGCATGTTATGTAGTTTGATGTATAGTACTGAATTCTCTGAACATGTACAAGCATTTTGTACCAGATTACTGGAAACAAAATTCCCAAATCTTTGTTCTGCATTCTTAAAATCCTGTCATATGCTGACTGTAGTCCCTGTCAACCATTTGTCAAACAACAAAAAATATTCCAAGGAAAAATGTAATTATGCCTAGTCTCTTTGGATCTGTGCTGCTTTCTCCTAAGTTAAGCACCTGTATATCTATGTCCTGTGCTTCAGAGTCTTTATTCTTCTTGCTTGACCCTGCGGCTTCCTCATCCGATGATAACCCTTGCTCTAGGCCATCATCCAGATGTAACACTTTTCTTCGACTGGTCTCCTTTAAATCATGCTCTCTCTTCAGCTGGTGTAGTTTCTGACGTTCAGTCAGTCTCTTCCTGCGCTGTGCCTGGTCCTCAGCCATGTAGTGTGACTCAGACCCCACCAGTCCATGACTCTTTAACAGCTCCTTCATGATATATAATGCATAAAGAATATTTAGCGGTCACAGATATACAGATGTTTAACAGTTTGATTAGGCAAAGATTTAATTTACACAAAGTCAAGAGCACCAAGATTACAAATTCCACTATCACATTTAAAGTCTCCTTAACTTATTTGACTCTGTGGCCACTTTTTTTTAATGCTTACCTTGAATTGTCGTCTCAGGTTAACCATCTCATACAGTCTTTGCTCCTCTAGTCCTCTTCTTTTGCACCACTTCCTGGAGCCTCCTCCCCTCTCCCCTTTGACCTACAGAGGAAAAATCTAGCTGGTCTTCTATTTGGACTTCAGTACAATGCTTGTCACTACTTCTAAAATATCACCAAAATGACATTTGACCTAAAACATATAGCTGACTGACCTGCACCCACGCATTGAAAGTGTTGAGCAAGGTGAAAGGGTCTCCCAGATCACTTTGCAATGGTTGGCGTGCAGTGGCACAATCTGGGTTGTGCTGAGCACTGCGCAGAAATGGTGACTGAACACTCAGTGCTGCAGCTACAGTCAGCGTCGGCTCCACCAGGTTGAATAGTGAACCTAGAACAAGAATTTTACCTAAAAATACACATAAAAGCACATATAATTTAGCTGCCTTTCAATTATGACTATTTGGTCATAATCACAGCTTTCCTGAAAATGCCTTGACCTAAAATATTCATGGAAAATTTTAATGATTTAATTTGTTTGTGTTTTGGGGAATAACTCATGAACTCAATAACTAATATACTATGTTTATGAACAAAGAAATAAATTTTGTTGAACTGTAGTTCATACCAAAATTGACTGTCACTGGTTCAATATGGTTTCATGCTTTTCTGGAAAAGAAGAATCTCATAAACAATGTAATATCAAATGAAATTTTAGTGTCTCCTACCAATAACCACATCCACAGGAAGCTTGGCCAGAAGACTGCCAATGTTGGTGAGCTCTCCCTGATCATTTAGTGCCCCTTGTTCCTTTAGATACCTCATAGATGTCTGAATGCTAAAGGCTGCAGGAGGGTCTATAAAGTTAAAAGAACAAGGATCTCCAAGATCCATGCTCTTCATCTGCACAAAAGAAAAAAAAGGTATATCTGTCTATCTTTTTGTATTTACTTTTTTTTCTTTTGGTTTTTAATCAGTACTTCAAATCCAGGATTCTGTCTGTAGATATTTGGCATCAATTTTTTCCACTTACCCATGCTGCCATCCAACAGTAATAGTATATAAATTAAACAGCATTTTAAAACTGTGGCAATAGTGCACAGAAAAACTTTTTTTTATTACCCTTTGGTTTGAAGATGTAGGTAGATTTAAAGAAATGCACAGTTTGAAAAGTATCTAACAAACAACAGTATAGCAATGAAGTAATGAAGCCTACCACCATTTTAAATTTAAAGATCAAGGCCAGGCCTATGCTGCTTTCATTTCCATGCGACATTCTGGACTAAAACTGCTGCACAGACACAACAGTGCATAATAGGCAGTAACTTTAGCAACAAGCTAGCCTACATTAGCAACAATCTTGTGGGTTAACTTTAATGTTATTAATTACATTCTCAAAACAGTATTAATTGTGGACCGTTTTAGAGATTGTACCAAAGTACAATGTCTGGAGGAATTACATGTTTCCATTTCACCAATACCAACCCTGGCCTTGCAATATCACTGCTGCTGCAATCAATTTCTACTTAAAATGTAAAATGCAAGCTGGAGTGAGTTTTTAAAAAAGGCATGAGAGAACTGTACCTGAAGCACTAACAAGTCTAGAGCCACTCGATGGATCTCAGGGACAGGGTAAGGAGCAAAGGCCTCATAGTCTGACTCAGCATAGAGCCGGTAGCAAACTCCTGGCCCTGTTCGACCTGCACGACCTTTCCTCTGTTCTGAACTGGCACGACTAATCCAGAACTCCTGAAGTCTCTGCATCTTAGTCTTTGGGTCAAAAGTCATTTCCTTTACTTTGCCTACAGATTACATGGTAAATCAAACTCAGATTGGAATATATTTTATTTTTTATATATTTATATATATATATATATATATATATATATACACATATATACACACACACACACACACACACACACACACACACACACATACATATATACATACATACAGTGAGGAAAATAAGTATTTGAACACCCTGCTATTTTGCAAGTTCTCCCACTTAGGAATCATGGAGGGGTCTGAAATTGTCAGGTAGTTGCATGTCCACTGTTAGAGACATAATCTAAAAAAAAAAATCCAGAAATCACAATATATGATTTTTAAACTATTTATTTGTATGATACAGCTGCAAATAAGTATTTGAACACCTGAGAAAGTCAATGTTAATATTTGGTACAGTAGCCTTTGTTTGCAATTACAGAGGTCAAACGTTTCCTGTAGTTTTTCACCAGGTTTGCACACACTGCAGGAGGGATTTTGGCCCACTCCTCCACACAGATCTTCTCTAGATCAGTCAGGTTTCTGGCCTGTCGCTGAGAAACACGGAGTTTGAGCTCCCTCCAAAGATTCTCTATTGGGTTTAGGTCTGGAGACTGGCTAGGCCATGCCAGAACCTTGATATGCTTCTTACAGAGCCACTCCTTGGTTATCCTAGCTGTGTGCTTCGGGTCATGGTCATATTGGAAGACCCAGCCTCGACCCATCTTCAATGCTCTAACTGAGCACATACACAATACATGCACTGCATTAAGGAGAGGATGACCGGGGCATCCTCTCCTTAATACAGTGCAGTCGCCCTGTCCCATGTGCAGAAAAACACCCCCAAAGCATGATGCTACCACCCCCATGCTTCACAGTAGGGATGGTGTTCTTGGGATGGTACTCATTCTTCTTCTTCCTCCAAACACGTTTGGTGGAATTATGACCCAAAGGTTCTATTTTGGTCTCATCTGACCACATGACTTTCTCCCATGACTCCTCTGGATCATCCAAATGGTCATTGGCAAACTTAAGACGTGCCTGGACATGTGCTGGTTTAAGCAGGGGAACCTTCCGTGCCATGCATGATTTCAAACCATGACGTCTTAGCGTATTACCAACAGTAACCTTGGAAACGGTGGTCCCAGCTCTTTTCAGGTCATTGACCAGCTCCTCCCGTGTAGTTCTGGGCTGATTTCTCACCTTCCTTAGGATCATTGAGACCCCACGAGGTGAGATCTTGCATGGAGCCCCAGTCCGAGGGAGATTGACAGTCATGTTTAGCTTCTTCCATTTTCTGATGATTGCTCCAACAGTGGACCTTTTTTCACCAAGCTGCTTGGCAATTTCCCCGTAGCCCTTTCCAGCCTTGTGGAGGTGTACGATTTTGTCTCTGGTGTCTTTGGACAGCTCTTTGGTCTTGGCCATGTTAGTAGTTGGATTCTTACTGATTGTATAGGGTGGACAGTTGTCTTTATGCAGCTAACGACCTCAAACAGGTGCATCTAATTTAGGATAATAAATGTAGTGGATGTGAACATTTTAAAGGCAGACTAACAGGTCTTTGAGGGTCAGAGTTCTAGCTGATAGACAGGTGTTCAAATACTTATTTGCAGCTGTATCATACAAATAAATAGTTTAAAAATCATATATTGCGATTTCTGGATTTTTTTTTTTTTTTTAGATTATGTCTCTTACAGTGGACATGCACCTAGGATGACAATTTCAGACCCCTCCATGATTTCTAAGTGGGAGAACTTGCAAAATAGCAGAGTGTTCAAATACTTATTTTCCTCACTGTATATATATATATATATATATATATATATATATATATATATATATATATATATATATATATATATATCTATATATATATATATATATATACACACACATATATATATATATACACACACACACACACATATACAGTGAGGAAAATAAGTATTAAGTATATATATATATATATATATATATATATATATATATATATATATATATATATATATATATATATATATAGTGTATATATATATATATATATATATATATATATATATATATATATATATATATATATATATATATATATATACATATACACAGTGAGGAAAATAAGTATTTGAACACCCTGCTATTTTGCAAGTTCTCCCACTTAGAAATCATGGAGGGGTCTGAAATTGGGGTCTGCTATTTTCCTCACTGTATATATATATATATATATATATATATATATATATATATATATATATATATATATATATATTGAATGGCAGTGTACAAAATGCAGGATTATACGCTATTAAATGGTAAAACTAAAGTGTTTGATTTTCTTTAGTGGAGTTACTGTACCTGAGTCGACTACAAAGCGCACCCCATCAATGGTCACAGAAGTTTCAGCTATATTGGTAGCAATGATGCATTTCCTCAATCCTGAGGGAGCAATGTCAAAAACCTTGGGGGAAAAATGTTAATTAATTCATCAATCTTTAGTAACAGTGTTATCCTCTTCAGAATCACAGGAAACTTTATCCTGGAAACCTGGGCTTAAGTCCAGAATTCACCTTGTAATAATAATCTTTTAAAAGAGAACCATGCACACACAAAAAGAATACACAGTCATATCTATGGTGTTTAGTGTTACCAACTCAACAAGGATTGAATTCATACCATATTGCAAATTGTAATACTTTGAACTTGGCTGTTATGAGTACTACATATTTATTTTTGCCAATCTAAAATAATTTACCACATAGTATGGTATTACATAACCCCAAGAAAATCTGTACTGTAAAATGGACACTGCTTAATAGCCAGACTAGATCTGCTAGAAATTACCAACGAATGACCTTCAAGGAAACACTCAAGACAAAACATTATTATTTTCTTTATATAGATACTGTATAAAAAACAACAACAACAAAAGGTACATACACTCCAGCATAGAAAAGACACTGCATCACTGGCTGTAAAAAATGTACATCTGTTGACCTTACTCCCTTTGTTTTACCTTATCCTGCTGTGCCAGTGACAAGGTGCTGTGCAGGGGCAGTATGATCCAGCGACTGGTGTGCACAGCATACGTTTGGCATGCCTCCATGATAGTGGAGATTTCAGCTATACCACTAAGGAAAATCAGCAAATCACCCCGCTCCTCAGGGGGATAGCGATTGTCAATGCCCTGCAGTACACGCAAGTATGGTCTTGGGTCCAGCTTCTCCTTGTGAGACACTTGTTCCTTTAGAGGGATGGGCTGGTATATCACCTAAAGAAAGACACAAATATGATTTTCAGTGACACTCAAATTTAACTGGGGACATCCTGATCACTGGGCATCAGTCTGAGGAAAGAATGGTAGATTTGTCAGGCATAAAGGGTTCTTATGTCTTTGGGCCAAATTGTGACTGCTTGAATGCTGGGTCAAAGCAACTCCATATGGCTGATCTTGAGGACTGTTTTAGTATGCAGCTCTAAGTAACCTACTAAAAGTGTTCCAGGGAAAAACAACCAATGAACAATGAACCCAAGGCTCAATTATACAAGTGGGAAGCAATGGCTAATCTGTCTGGTCCTGGATGCACTATGGGAAATCTTGGGTCCTGGGGTATTATTTTAAATATTTATATATTATTTTATAATGCTTAAATTTTGCTGCAGAGCAGTTACACCTAGTCATGGGAACCATGGCAGTGACCACTTACAGTAGGATAATGGAATGAAAAATATAAGTTCAAAGTGCTTGCTTGGCCACCAAATTCCCCATTTACATGGGAGCATCTGTTGTACTTTGTGTGTCAATAATCATCAACGTGTCATTAATATTAACCCATCAGTCATTTTACAGATGAAACTGCTATAGAAAACGAATGCAGTGCAGGCAGTTTTTGTGAATCCCCACCTGAATTGGGAAGAGTCTACCTGGCACCTGCAGCACAGGTGCATTGTTGAAGTAACTGGTGAAGAGTTTAATGTTGATGGTGGCCGACATAAGAACCAAGCGCAGATCTGGCCGCCGGTGAAGCAAAGAGTGTAGCACACCCAAGAGAAAGTCACAGTGTAGATGTCTTTCATGAACCTCATCCACTATCACCACGTTGTACTGGGATAATACAGCTTCATGTTGTATCTGCTTGAGGAGCAGACCCTCAGTCAAGAACACAAGCTTAGTGCTTGATGTGCGTCTGCTCTCAAAACGGATCTGGTATCCAACCTAAAGGGGATAAAACAATCATGACATAAAAATTTAGGTTACCAGTTTCAGTGTTTGAGTACAAGTGACTTCATGTACATGTGATGTTTAGAGATGCGATGTCACATACGTTTAAAAAATGACATTCATTGCTACAAGAAATCATAAATTGCTACAAGAAAACATTAACACTTTTACTAAACTGGATCTGACAGACTTTGTGATCCTATTAACTGATGAATTCCTAGGTTTCACACACCTTCACCTTTTGAAAAGTATATTGCCTGACAATTTTAGAGGCAAAAAAAAACCCTCTGCAGGGCAAAATATGATGCGACGTGAAACTAACATAATTTAGCATATTTTAGAAGTAAAATGAAGACAATTACATGAGCTGATTTAAGTTTATGGTTAGTAGTGTAGTGTTTTCAAGATTTTGCCCCCACTTTCATGTGTTCACTCAGGTTAGTTTGTAATTATGTGCCTGGCCATTTTATGTCCCATCTCTAATCTATTTTACCTTCCAGTGCTACTTGGAGCTGGTGGCTACTGCTCATGTGACTGCTAAAAGAAGTAGCGCGACGAATTCTGGCGTGTATTGAGCTATAATGCTCAGATTCAGTATCTGCTGTAACAATGCTCTAAGATTAATTGGACAGTGCTTCACTGTATAGATGGATGATCTGTATGGCCATCTCTTGACTATAATGGCCAAGCAAAGAAATAGAAGATCAAATGGTTGTCATTCACCTCACCTGAACCAGGATGCTTTTTACACTGAAAACAAAACTGAAGACCCTCAAATAAGCAGCAATTAAAGGCAGCTGGAGGGAAGGCCTGACAATGCATCTCAAAAGAACTCATTTAGTCAAGCATTTTGTTGATAGAATCCAAACTTTGTGTTGACAAACTGCAAAGGATTTGCATCCAAGTATTACAAATAATTCTTATATTTATAAATGTTTGAGCCTCTAAAAAATTGAGGAACTATGTAAAAAAAATGACTGCAATATATCAATTCACAAACTGATGACATCCAGATTTAAATAAGAGAAAACATGGCGTAATAGGGATAAGTCTAAACAATCGCAAATCCATTTTTGATTAGAACAAGACTAATACTGTCCATTGAGCAATAAATATTGTTTCAAATTGATTGCCTTTTCACTTAAACAGAAAAACTTAAATGCTTGCAAAATCTCTAAGACCTATTGAAATCTACTGAAATCAAATCAACAGGTTACTGGAACTTGATATGTTTAAAGTTATGAAGTATAAGATTAAACTTAGTGCTTAAAAGGGGCAGTCCGTTGCAATGCTTTATAAATTAAAACAAGAGGAAATTTAGGGCTATTTGGTGGGATCACGAATGATAATCATAACAAGAATTCAAGTATGACAGTGTGTTGGCAGGCTAAATTTATTTAATGAATTGCATATAAACAAAACAAAAGAAGTCTTTGTTAGATCGAGAAAGTGTTGGTTAGAAAACTGCGCAAAATGTATTATAGATATTTTATATTATTGAGAGAAGAAATGGAAACCTAATAGTCATCAAAATATGCTTTGAATTGTTGTGGTAAGTTATAAGTGTTATACACTATATGGACAAACGTTTTGGACACCTGACCACAAGATTCATATGTGCTTTTTGAACATCCCATTTCACATTTAGTCACCATTTGTTACTGAGTAAAAAGTGCAAAGAAAATAATAAAACAAAATGGAAGGAAAAAATAAATTGCACTCCAGAAACTACTTAAATCACAAGAAAGATGGAAACAGAACCCAGTACAGACCTAGCTGAAAGTGCTACCTCTGTGAATTGTTCTGAAGTTGAAAGCTGAACTTC